>NC_042958.1:33694578-33994578 GCF_901001165.1 Salmo trutta
TCTTGCATTTTTACAATATTTCCAATTTTGTTTTTGCAGCTTGCCCATCTAGCGGGAATAGCTCAGTTCTGCCTCAAGGACAAGACTCATCCCAATAAACGTCAACCTGCGTTTGAGATGCATGTTTATTTGTGGTGATGTTTTTTAAGTGTTTTTTTTTTCTTCTTCAATTTATGTTTTGGTCACAAAAACTAGTATAGGACGAGTCAACAACATTATTTGGGTTTGAGTTCACAGAATTTTAACTTTTAAAGGTGAGATTTTCATTAACTTTAACTCAAAGTTAATCAAAGGTGGAGTGTAGCCTGTGTGACGGGACCAGAGGTTCTAGCATATTTTGAAGCTCCAAAATCCAGCTTCGATTCTTTACCCTAAATTTTTGAGGGGTGTCCCGTCCCCGTCCTTTGTTTTAGGATAAATGTTTCCTCAAGCACACGGACCGCGTCACCGTCGGGGTCTTGCCAACCGAATGGCCACTTGAAACTGTTGGGTGGAGATAATTTATAGGTTCAATAACTCTTAATCCGTCTGATGGCCCTGGTGTAGATAAGCCTCCTTTGAATTGGGATTGTTCTGGAATCTGTTCGGATTTCAGCATAGAGGTCCTAATTGAGTTTACCGCAGCCCTGACTGCTGCATCCCCCGAACACAATTAAGGTCTTGCTCAGATAAAGCTAACTGAACGCCAGTCCCGTCTAGAAAGAATGCACTTTTTCAACAGTATATTCGTTAGACGTTTATCTCTTTGGGGAAGATGATGTGTAATGAAGCGTTATAATGTTGAAAAACAGCGTTATAATGGCGTATAGCCTATACATCAAACTATAAACTGCAATGCTATATTGACTGATGCATCAACGAAGTTTTATTAAATTTTTTAGAATTATTTACATATTTTATATATGTTTTTTAAGATTAAGATGCAGACAATTTGGGGGGTAAACAATTTCTAGCTTTGGTAAAGTCAGTGTCCTCTATTTAGAGTTTAGATCCACAAGAAACACAATACGTATGGTGGTAATATGTCCCATATTTGAAACTTATACACTTTTGTTTCTTCCTTAACTGAAGTAGGCCAAGGCTATCCTAAAAAGTGCCATGGATATAGGTCTAAAATCAATGCCAAACAAGAATGCTGTGCTAGGCCTATATGTTAAGGGGGACAGTATGCTGCTAACAGCTTTGCTTCTTTCACTGTCCGACTGCCACATACTGGTTTCGAACCAGTGATCCTCTGCTTCGCATCGCCTTGACAACGTTCCAACGGGTTGAGCCACCCAAAAGGTACCAATTGGACGGCTCCATCCGCAATATTTGTGGAGTGAGCTTAATGTACATTCTTAACTCTCTTACACATGCGATGAATTCAAAACTGAGATCACACGCATTTTTCTTTAATTGATGGTGAATGTTTTTCGCTGTCAATCAATACTCAACGCAAAGACAACATGCTTGTAATCTTTATATTTGCAAAAGCATCAGGCTATGATTTCAGGTCTAATTTGATATTCTTCTAATGTGGTCAGAAATCCTGTTAAAGTTGTGAAAATATATTATCACAAGTGTGTTCCAAAATAATACAGAAGGCTGAGCTGTCATTGTCATATGCGTTTCTATTTATGACAATTGAACCAAGAACTTATAATAATTATTTCTAAAATAAATGGAGCTTATTTCAGTATGAACAGTGTTGTATTCAATCGAGGTATATCATACCACAAATATGCCTATGTATAAAAATATAGGATTACATTTACTAATTAAAGTTTTAATGTCAGGGTCAAATGCAGGTAACACTTTACATATTTAGTCTATTGTGTTTTTCGTCCTGATTCAGAATCTAGTTTTTGTTGCAGTGCATTTTGATAATCAAGTATATATAACACTTATCAGTTAATAGTTTGAGTTCCACTCATAACCTTTAAGGAAACTTTGTATGGGACATAAATGTTTGGTGATAAAAAGTAGCCTACTAGTCTACAGTGTAGCCTAATGGAAAGGTTTTGGATTAGCTTGAGTGCTATGTAGTTTACTTTTAGTAACATTTGACCAAATTGCTATATTTTTTCCAATATTTTTTTAATTAAAGATTTATTAGACTTCATATTGTAGGCCGATTTCACCACCACTATTGGAGACTTGCCATGTTGACGTTTAATGGTAACCTATCTCGCCATGTTGATGAACACCAAAGCTCGCCTATACACATCTACGTTTATACAGCCGGACAGCCAGACGTTTCACGTGTCACGACGTCTTACTTGTGACAGTAAAGAATAAATGCCAAGTGGTGGCTATTTCCACGAGGTTAATGGCTTTAGACTCTGTCATATAGAACAAATATCATGCAAAGGGACGGGGCACTTTATGAACTTGATTAATGGCAATTGGCACTGAACATTTCCTCACTAATAAAACCACGTCGAGCTGAACAATATACCGGTGTAATGTAAACATGCTGAAAGATCGACTGCACACAAGTCCAACATCAATAAAGTAGAGGTATTTTAGGTTACCTGTTCCAACTTCTATAACTTCTATGGCGGGCTACCGCCCACGCATATGGCCATTGAATCCTTGCCTGTTATACTGCAGTATCCCGATGCCTCGCGTGTTTTAGATGGTCGAAATGCCTCGTGCACCTGTCCAAGGGGGTCTGCAATTGATTACTAAGGACCACGACAAGTGGACAGCTGGGGAAGCACTTGTTACTCAAAAGCCACTTCCACAAGACTATTAAGTCAATGTATTGGTAACTGCAACTGCTTAAAGTTGGTAAAATGGTGTAAAAAGTAGTAATTTTGTAACGTAATTAGGCCTACAGTATGCATAAAGGATTTGCGTAAACCATTATCATAGGTTATCGATAATGGTTATGCGTAAAAGTTATTGGCAACTATCGAATATGTGTGTGCACTGAGAGTTCGGCTAAAGGCTTACTCAGCTGTTTTGCACCCGACCTGGCCATTTGACATTATAGGTATTAAAACGTTTGCGTTAACTCCAACACATCAACAATAAACCACGAATGTTTTTTTATATTTCCACTAGAGATATATTTTTGCTTCAAGCTCAGGTATAGCCTTATACATTTATATAGGCCTAAACTCAAATTAATTAATTAGCCTAAAGCATGTGTAAAGGTTAATGTAACAGCACTGTGGAATCAGAAAATGAAAATAGCAAAAAGGGACAATTTTATCCTAACCTTATTAGTGCGTTGGCGTCTGTTTTGGACAAGCACTCTCTCATCGAATGTCTCATCCAGTCACAAATGTGAGTGGCCAGTTGCGATATGCCTTTAGGTCCAGCTTACTTGAACTTAGGAAAGAGGTCAATCGTTATGAGAGGCTATTCGAACCCTCTTCTTGTGTGGCATCATGCCCCTGCACTGTCCCCAGTTTTAACTGACCGAAATAGTGCTGCAGGATCTCATGAAAGCACATTGCTCGATGACGCACCTTTCACCCCTCTCTCCACCCGAATTGTTTTTACCCCCAACGGTGAAATGTGGTGATGGTGACTTTTACATCGACAGGTGGTATTCGTAAATGACCTCATTTCACAACGATGTTTCATTACACTGGTGTCAGAAGTGAGATTATTATTGTCTGATTTATAACTCTTGAGTGACTTTAAAGATGATTTTTGTGATAATAATATATGCCTAATCCGTCTGATTTTGCAGGTGATAAACTGGGTAGCATATACTATTCTTGAATTTGACATGTGTTGCATATGTTAATACCATATGTCACACTTTAAACGAACTATAACTCAAAAAGCTTTACAGGGCATAACTTCTTAAGAGCACAACATAAATGTTTTACAAATAATACACGTTGACCTGAATTGTTTCTAAGAAATTCATGAAAAGGCAGAGATGGGATTGGAAGTTAGTTGCCGAAAATAAGCCATTGTGAAGGTTTTGTTCCTTACACAATCGGTGCTGAAGTAATTCTGAAACTTTTAGAAACGTTTTTGGGGTGATTTTATGCTGAGAACTCGAGTGAGATTTCTAATCCATTACACATGGCCAATAACGCATGAACTAACTTTCTGCATTGGTGCATGCTTGCCGGGCGTGTGTTCGTTATATCAATGACCAATAAAATATCACTCAATTATGAATCCAGACAGTTTATCTTGTCCTTTTTTGTTGTGGTACATTTATTTTCTACATTTCTTATTTGTTTGGAGCGTGGAAGCCCTATGACATGATAATTGTGTTTGCACAGTTTTTTTTGGTGAATGATATTTACATGCCCTTTGTGGATGATATTTACATGAATATCATTGTCTGAGCATCGATTATTCAAAACCCTGCAACGAAAAGGCACACATTGATGAATTCTATTTACCAATGCAGCGCCACGTTTCTACTTCATTAGGTTGTAATATGCTGGGCCGGTTTACCAGACGCTAATCCGCACAGTAATATGCAACACTGTACATATATGCACAAATTGAATGTGAGCTTGTGTTGTAATATGACGTGTGTATGTGCTTTGTGTTTCATTTGCACTCAAAAGGATTTGTTTGGATGAGATGCATCATGTGGCATCACCTAAGGTTTTATAATGTCAACGCGTGATTGTCCAGCGGGAAGAGAAAACGTCAGAAGCAGCATACAGCATATGGGATAACCGGCAGAGCAGGCAAAGAAAGCCCCTCATCTCCATTTATGCATGTTTTCTTTCCTATTCCAATTGTAAGGGATATGTTGAGTTAAAATACATGGTAGATATTTACATTTCTATTCTATTCACTTCTATCACTGCCATTCTTGTGGTATATTCTCACATATTTGTATGTTCACAGCACTTGCTTGAGGGTTCCACTTAATTATAAAGTAGTTATATACACTGAGTGTACAAAACATTAGGAACACTTGCTCTTTCCATGACATAGAATGACCAGGTGAATCCAGGTGAAAGCTATGATCCCTTATTGATGTAATCTATTAAATAAACTTCAATCAGTGTAGCTGAAGGGGAGGAGACAGGTTTAAGAAGGATTTTTAAGCCTTGAGACAATTGAAACATGGATTGTGTATGCGTGCCATTCAGAGGATGAATGGGAAAGACAAACGATTTAAGTGCCTTTGAACGGGGTATGGTAGTAGGTGTCAGGCGCACCGGTTTGAGTGTGTCAAGAACTGCAACGCTGCTGGGTTTTTCACACTCAACAGTTTCCCATGTGTATCAAGAATGGTCCACCACCCAAAGGACATCCAGCCAACTTGACACAACTGTGGGAAGCATTGGTGTCAACATGGGCCGGCATCCCTGTGGAACGCTTTTGACACCTTGTAGAGTCCAGGCCCTGACGAATTGTGGCTGTTCTGAAGGCAAAAGGGGGTGCAACTCAATATTAGGAATGCGGTCCTGATGTTTTGGACACTCAGTGTATTCATCATACATTAAATGCTTAGATGTTCATTTTATGCTTATACCATGGTATATTTTCAGATGTTTTACATTTTTAGTTCTATTAGGTCTGCTATTGTGATATTGCTGCCAGACATTTATACAGTAGGTGCAGTATTATACTGAATTGGCCTCCGCACTGGTCTATTCTAGTTCTACGGGGCATTGACCACCATAAGCCAACTACAACACTGTTTACAGTCACCTAACTAAATGAATGAATAGTGAAAACTGTCAGAGTGAATCAGATATCAATCACACTTATTTTATGAAGCCCTTTTTACATCAGCAGTTGTTGCAAAGTGTGTATCACATTAAGAAGAATGTGTGGAAGATTGGAGAGGGTACAACATTAACGACTACCATTTGAATGGGATCTGTGAGGTAATTTGACCTAAGATGGAGTCCATTTGCAGCCAGTTCAGTCAGCTTCTTTGTGGCATCCACTGTAGTACATTACTCCATGCTGACCCAAACAGGTAAGGAGAGATGGGACTGAGAGAGCGAGGCGGGACAGGAGTGACTCTGCTCTTGGTAGCCTCTCAAATAGCACCCTATTCCCTACATAGTGCACTATTTTGGACCAAGACCTGCTCACAAAAAAATAATTGTTCTATATAGTGCCAAATAAGGGTTATTTGGCTTCTAACCATAGCAGATCCCTTTTTGGTGCTGTTTATAACCTTTTTTTAAGGTTCTATAAAGAACCATGCTCATAAGGTTCTAAATGGAACCTGTATGGTGCTGTAAAGAAACCTTTCCAAAGATTATATAAAGATCCACTAATAAAGGGTTGTATATAGCACCAATCAAAGGGTTCTGCTATGGTTACAACCCTTTTTGGGGCTATATACAGTATATCCCTTTTTTATGGTTCTTCATAGAACCTTTAATGGAGAATGGTTCTGTTAAGAACCTTCCTTAATCTTCCGTGTAGATGTTTTGAAGAACCATACAGGGTTACCGTTCTGGTTATCGATATTATATTGTTAAAATTCCGTTAATATGTTAATTGACTAGTTGAATTAGGTGTACTAGCTCTGGAACAGCTGGGGGTTCCTGAGGAGAGAATTTAGAACCACTGAGTTAGACAACAGTTCTCAATTGACAAAAGGCCTTACGTGTGTCTTTCACAAGACATTGTCACTGGCCGTAGTCATATTTAACATTTAATCGCATAGCTCAACAGATTAGATAAACTGGAATGACATTCTCACTTAAGGTTGCACAAACAGAGCTGTTAGCAAACTATGTCCCAAAATATTTGAATGAGCCGACTCCCCTGCATTTCAATTATCACCAAAAGAGGAAATAACACATTTTTGAACTGCAAACAACCATTGAAGGACTCAAAGGGTTCATTATGATTCCCCATAGAACCATCTCCGTTCCCAAAGGACTCTTAAGGAACCCTCTTTTCTTAGTGGGTGGTCTGACCAAAGCCATATAGGCCACAGTTACCCAAACTCGGTCCTGAGACCCCCCCCCCGGTGCATGTTTTGGTTGTCACAATAGCACACTATTGACTGTTGCAGCGTGAGCAACTAGTGCTAGTAATTCAGTGAACAACTATCCCAAAATGGAAATACTTGACACAAATAATAAGACAACAAGCAACAGAATCGATCTCTTCAGTACCTGTTAATGAATTAAGTTGACACCAAACCAGAATAATTATCCTACGATATAGGGTCTTCCTCTTGTTTATTGCTTGGTCTGCAGCGCCATCGTTGTGGACATGACAGGTAAGCTTGCATGCATACAGGCTACTATTTTTTGAGATAGCTAAATAAGATATTTTACTGACAGTTTAAGAATTATTCATAGCCAAATAGTGGTATTTCACTGTGAAGCTAATATTGCATTAAAGCTGATGTTTTTTTCTGCGTAGGCTTGCATTGTGAATAATTCATACAACTGCCACACCTGTGCATATTAATAAATGACACCGATGTTCTAGATAACATGGTTTATATTTGCTGATAAACAATATTGAAAGGTGATATGATGCAGTCCAACTATGTAGATTTGAAGGCCTAGGCTCCTTCATCCTAATGTAAGCTAAAGGCATTGAATAAAAAAAAACTGTACTGGCATGTGATAAAGGATAACATGTCCAATATAAATGTTCTCTTAATTTGAACAGTTGTCCAATTTCTTTGATTTGTTAGATTTTATAGTGAACTCTGTCTGTCTGTCTGTCTGTCTGTCTGTCTGTCTGTCTGTCTGTCTGTCTGTCTGTCTGTCTGTCTGTGTGTGTGTGTGTGTGTGTGTGTTTGTGTTTGGGCTAATGTCTTATCACAAAACAAAGAAAGTCTTTCTTGTCCAAGTTGTAATCAACCCCACCAACTATTTGTTGAGTCAGTATAGAGAGACACTCCTTGTACTTTCTCCAGCCAAGACATTTGTTGATATTATCAGTCTTACCACTAGGATGTCCACAGCTGCCAAGTCTATGATGTCCGGGCAAACAGGATAAATACTGTCATCTGGTGGTAACCAAAGCAATCACCACTGAATTGTTATTGTCTGTTGCAAATGAAGGACACATCGGCCACTGCGCTCTCTCACACACACATTTAATGGTCTGCTTTTCCCAGAGCAGAGGGAGAAATGTCTCCATCTCAATTCTTTAAATGTAGGCCACGAATACGTCCCTTTAATTTGAAAACATCAACAAATTAATTTTGAGAAAAACTCCCATCTAGTGGGACTAGTGTCAGTTAGAAGCACTTACAGCTTACAGAGAGAGAGGGAGCACTGAGGAGCATATCAAAGAGGGCTGTCAGTGTATATGACAGGGCCTGGGAGAGTTATATGTGTATCACAAGCTGAGCGGGCTGACAGCAGTCCCCGGGCCAGGCTCTGTTGTACAGAGGCCCCTGCAGGGAGACGGTAGGGGGGGGACAGGACAGGCCCTACTGCCGGGCCCCACACCCGCTGAGCCAACTCCAGGTGAGGGGGCACAGCCACTCTAGTGTGCCACGGGCAAAACACACACGTGCACAGATAAGCTTACACACACACACACACACACACAAAAAACACACACTCAAAGAGCATCAGCTTCCCAACTGCACCACAAATATACTTTAGCCTAAATATGAAGCAATGCCTCTTTTCAGAATCAGAATATCCATAATAGAACCTATATGTTTTGTTCTGCTTTGCTGTTATACCATCTTCAAATCATAAAATCTTTCTGCTTTGCATAACATATAACATCTACTGGCATGAAAGTTGTAACCCAATGTATTTGTCTAATGTCAACATAACATCCCAAAGGTCTTCATGGTGTTTTGACCTGTTAACCATAAACAAAATATCCTTTACAGGGGGGAAGTGTGTTGATCTATCCAGTAACCCAGTTGAATTAGATATGGCTGTGGGGTGGGTACGTCCCAGTTTCAGGTTGATACATCGAATGAATTCACTAACCCCTCCTGGACTGTCTAGAGATCCTGTCTGGATTTCAGATCCAATAGGCAGCGTTCGCTAAATCTCTCAGCAGATGACTACCTACACCTGTGGAGAATCTGTCCTGTAGAGAAAACTGTCCTTGCGTCCCAAATGGAACCCTGTTCCCTACATAGAGCACTACGTTTGAGTTTTAGTGAGTTCCGAGAAATTTCTATAAAGTTAAAGCTCTTTTACTGCATTTCTATACAATTTAAAAACTCCTAAATGCTATTTGGAGAATAGCAAAACAAGCAAAAATGACACTGGCCATTGTCACATTGGTTGCTGTAAGCTTGATTCAACTCAGTCAATCTACAAACACATAGCCAATTAGCTATACAATTAACAGCTACACATTCATTCACATTAACGCAGCACTGGGATTAAAAACTATAATTTAATACTTACAGAGGGATCTGTTAGCAGAAAAAGTATTTTATTAACAAAAGGTAACCAAATAAGTTTGCTTTACAGAATTTTTGTTGTCGCAGTTTTACTGTCACGACTTCTACTGAAGTTGATGCCCCTCCTTGTTCGGGTGGTGTTCGGCGATCGGCGTCACCGGCCTTCTAGCCACCATTGATCAGTTTTTCATTTTCCATTGGTTTTGTCTGGTCTCTTTACACACCTGTTTCATATCCCAGTAATTATATGTTGTATATTTAACCCTCTACTTCCCCTAATTTCTCTGTCGGTGATTGTTTGTTTGTCATGTACGTGTTTTTCTGAATCAGTGTACGACTGGTTATTGGTTTACCCGGATTCTTTTTTCTAAGTTGGTTTTGGAAATAAATATTCCATTTTTTAAAACCACTCTGTTTTCTCCTGCGCCTGACTTCCCTGCCACCTACATACACGGGCTATGACATTTACAGCAATTTTCTTGCAATTCGACACATTTTGCCATGGGGTAGGGAGAAATTGCCATGGCGCCTAGTGGCAGCCTAGGCAGAGAGTAAATTCTGTACATATTTAATCATATTTAATAGTTTTTATATAAATAGTTTCATAAATGGTTTATTTTTCAATAGCTAAATGAGTGCAGATCAAGTCTTGATATCATGAATTGGATTACTGCCTGTAAATTGATGAAAATCAGTGTCGTCAACAAGCTAGCTAATGCTAGCTGGAAGGTGTGTGTTTTCATTTGAATTGCACCTACTGACTTTGGGTTGTTTTTCACCAATGATGACCCAAGAGGAGGCTACGCATTTTCTGAAGTACGGAGTGGGCTGTAGTATGTGGCGAGCTAAATCAGAGTCCCAATACAGAGAATCTGCAGACGGCGGAGACGCCCTGATGACATGGAGCTGCCTGCCTACCTGCTCTTGGACATGCTGACCTGACCAACACGTCCGCTGACCATCTAGTTATGAGCTTCCAGATCCTCTCACGATGGAGGCTTCAAGAAGCACTCAAACAGACTTGATCTAGATGATCTAGCTACTGTTATAGCCTATATTTCATGACTTCTTGTTGTTTATTTTGCTTAACATGTGCTTTGAGATTCTGTATGTAATGAAAAGTGCTATAAACATTTAATAATAAATTATTAATTCCTTTTAAAACAAATTTCCTGCAATTCTAGACATTTTGCCATGATTTATGCCATGTTAATATATCTCAGTGAGAGTGAATAAGAAAATCAAAGGGGGCTCCCTGGAGGTCAGTGCCCCTGGGCATGTGCCCTGTGTGCCCGGTCGATAATTTGGTCATGATTGCCTCAAGTTTAGATAGACAAATTTTCCAATAATTTTTTTTTTACTGACATGGGCTAATTGAGTGACTGTCAGTGAGTAACATATAACGAGGAAAACTGCTGATGCAATACCAAGTTTCGGAATGGCACTACTTGTGTTTTCTACTATTGTAACTCTCAACAGTAAGTTGAGACCCCAAGTGAGTTCCTAAACATTTTTCTTTACTAGATCCGAATCGTTCTTTCCCTATATGTAGCTATGGTCCTGTGTACTGTACATAAACAGGTACAAAATCATATCACACTCACAATTATTAGAACTAGCACAGTAAGGCTCTCTAGAGCACACTGACATGATAACATGCGGTTGGCTTTGACTCCACTTGAGGTGGATGGAGAATAACATTGTACCATACTACGTACAGCCCAACTGTCAAGTGTTGGGTTAAGTTGGCCTTCAGGGCACTGTATCAGGACCTGTGTTGTTTTCTAACTGCTAGTGTATGAGAGAAGGATGTGATGCAGAGGGGGGAGAGAGAGGCAGAGGAGAGAGAGAGGCAGAGGAAAGAGAGACAGGGGCAGAGGAGAGAGAGCGGTAGAGGAAAGAGAGAGGCCGAGTAGAGAGATTTGTGTTGGCAGAGAGCGGTTGTCTATTGGAGTCCTTCAGTCAGCTCTGGGTGGAAATGAAAAGGGTTGACGCCTCGCCAATTATTCTGACTGAGTGGAGGAGGAGACATTAAGAGGGGAAACGTAGCCGTGGCGTGTGGCGCTGGATCGCTGCCCTGTCGGGAGAGACGCAACGCTCTCAGAACGAGGGCTGAAACCGGCCTGAAAATTGGCCTCACTCCCAGAAATGTCCCCAGTGCAAAAGGTTAACTGTCAGTCCCCTGCTAGGTATAAATAGAAGACTGCTCTCCAGAAAGGCGTGTCAGAGGGGGGAGCAGATTGGGGAGGGGGTGCTCCCCCTCTTATGATAGTGATCCTAGTGATCCTAGTGACAGGCAGGGGTATATAAGTTCAGCGAGGGGGAGGGTTGACAGGGAGTGAGAGAAAAGGGGAAAAAAGCTGAGTACGTTATAATGGTAGTCGAGACTGTGACAGGGGCCTCAGACAAAAGACTGTCCTGCTCTATTCAGCTTCCCCTGCCGCAGACACAACAATAACAATCCGGGCTAATCGAGCTTCCAATAGAGCTGCGTTGATGCCCCAGCACTTTTGGAAACCATTGCTTTGTGGAAGCCATCTTGACACATAGTAATTAAGTGGCAGGAATAATTATTGTCATCCAGTCTTGTAAACAAACATGACGTTCAATGCCAGATTGAGTTAGAATGGAAGAGAAGAAATACATTCTCTGAATGAAAACAGACAAAGTATTCTTCTTCCTCTATAATACTACAGTTTGTCCTTATAATACTCTAACTATGCTATAGTTTGTCCCTTTAATACTCCTTGCCCTTGCACAACCAGAGATAGAGATGACTCACTGGGTTACTCAGGAACTGTTATTACACTTAAGCATCAGCTTAGCAAGTAAAGGTTGAAGGGCAGCACCATGGGAGCTATTCATAATATGTGTCCCAAATGACACCCTATTCCCTATATAGTGCACTACATAACACAGGGATGGGCAACTTTGATGGGGTGGGGGCCACAAAAATTATTTTAAGCCCTACTCTTCCCAGGCCCGATTGCTTCTGCCATATTAAGATAAAGAGACAGCCTTTTTACGGGCTCCTAACCAATTGTGCTATTGTGTGTGTTTTTCACGTTATTTGTAACTTACTTTGTACATAATGTTTCTGCCACCGTCTTGTGGTGGAATATTCTATTCAAGTGAGAGAGACATTGTCATTTCTTCAAACAAGCATCTTTATTCAATATCGATTAATTATTGCAATAATGAGACTAGTCAACCCAACACTCTTGACTGTTGGGCCGAGTAACCTAACCTTTACAGACAATGCGGTTTCTTATAGAGTAGACACAAATACTGCTTAGTCATGGCTGGTTCCACCCCTCCCATGGCAGATTGGGGGCACCATAAGCCACTTTGGGTTTATCCTGTGGTCATCTGCACAGGGGGGGGGGGGGGTTGTCTTAACCCCACCCTGGCTTAGTCTCCCAGATGCAAGGATGATTTTTAGACAATGAGGGATTGTTCTAAACTCATCCAGGCTCTCTCAGGTTACACCCACCACATCTTGTCTATGTAATGTAGTCTTTGACTAATTTGTCAGCTCAAGCCAACTCTAGTGACCATACGCCCAGATTAGCTGCAGGGAACTAGAGTGGATACCATAAAAACACAGCATTAGTAGGACAGAAATGGCTTACTATTAGTTAAATATGAATTGTTAATATAAAAAAAATCTGGTAAAAATGTAAAAATCACAGTTTAGCTTTTTGGCCATCAAGGACAATGTTATGTCTGGCGCAAACCCAACATATCTCATCACCCCGAGAACAGCATCCCCACAGTGAAGTATGGTTGTGGCAGTATCATGCCGTGGGGATGTTTTTCATCGGCAGGGACTGGGAAACTGGTCAGAATTGAAGGAATGACGGATGGCGCCAAATACAGGGAAATTCTTGAGGGAAACCTGTTTCAGTCTTCCAGAGATTTGAGACTGGGACGGAGGTTCACCTTCCAGCAGGACAATGACTCTAAGCATACTGCTAAAGCAACACCCGAGTGGTTTAAGGGGAAACATCTAAATGTCTTGGAATGGCCTAGTCAAAGCCCAGACCTCAATCCAATTGAGAATCTGTGGTATGACTTAAAGATTGCTGTACACCAGCGGAACCCATCCAACTTGAAGGAGCTGGAGCAGTTTTGCCTTGAAGAATGGGCAAAAATCCCAGTGGCTAGCTGTGCCAAGCTTATAGAGACATGCCCCAAGAGACTTGCAGCTGTAATTGCTGCAAAAGGTGGCTCTACAGAGTATTGACTTTTGGGGGGGGGGGGGGGGGGGAGGGTGATATTTATGCACGCTCAAGTTCTGTTTTGTCTTATTTCTTGTTTGTTTCACAATAAAAAATATTTTTCATCTTCAAAGTGGTAGGCATGTTATGTAAATCAAATGATACAAACCCCTGAATCTATTTTAATTGCAGGTTGTAAGGCAGCAAAATAGGAAAAATGCCAAGGGGGTGAATACTTTCGCAAGCCACTGTGACAAAAGAAGTGCTGATGCACAACCAAATGTCTAAATTGCACCTCGTGTATTCTACTATTCTAACTCTTAACAGTAAGTTGAGACCACGACTATGACCTAAAAAATTTTTTAAAAAATAAAATAAAATCACGAGGGGGAAAGTTGATCCACAGGCCTACAAAAGCGGGACCCTTTTGGACACATCTCCACTATACGTCTGTATTTTCCAAGACAGAATAAAGCAACTTATTAGTGATCAAAATTCAGAATAAAATAGCATCTATATTTTTGTTACGTCGCATTTGCATACCTTATATGTTTGTATCAATTACATTTTCAGATGGCAAACTCTCATAGAAACACTTCATGCATTGGGCTCAAAATGTGCACACAAATCTTGTATCTGTATGGTTTCATTCTGCTAAGATGTGTGGCAGAACTATGTAGACTCAATGTAGATACACACACGTCATTAGGAGTTCCTTTTTATTTTCCACTTGGATTCAAGGTAATAAAAATGATACACAGCTGAAAACACACTCACACTCTCTACACATAGAAATAGTAGGTGTTTCAAACACCCCAATAATAAAGCTTCCTTTTCTCCCAGCAGCACACCAGGGCCCCTGGTCAAAAGTAGTCCACTATATAGAGAATAGGGTGCCATTTGGGACGAACACCTGAAATTGAGCAAAGATTCACACCGAACCAGGCGTACCAACCAATCCCGCTGTGATGTGTACATAACAAAATATAAAACAATTATAATCTGTATTCCCATTTACTAATGTTTTAACTACTAGGAGAATTTACAAACAGTTTGACACAATGTTTTTTTCTTCTCCTCATGGTGAGAATAGTCATTGGTATACAGTCGAAGAATGCAAGTAATCTTAGACATAATTTTTGTTTTTACAAAAGCTGCTGTTATTGCTTATTTGATGCTCCTTTTCTATATCCACACTGCATATGATTCCATGGAGTCTCACCTCTTAACCATTGTCAGAAATAATAAATAAGAAGAATAGTCAGCTCAGGTATATGTGATTGCACTTTTATTCCTTTAGCCCCCCAACTATTGAACTGAATTGGTATAGTGTGGTAATACCTGTCTGATTATATAGGGAAGTGACTATACATGGAAGCAATATATAATTATGTACAAGTAATAAAATTGAACTGGTATAGTAGTGACAAAAGCACTCAATTCTATAATACAAAGGCAATCACAGATTGCAAATCCCCAGGCCATAGTAAAAATGTCCTGTCACCTTCTCTTAATGTATGATCATAAACTTTAATGCCAAGTCTGGAAAATTCTAAATAGGAAATCAGCCATTCATTTCAGGGGTCATAGGTCACCTCCAGGTTGCATACCATATCCACGAAGTCAGCCAAGAGGTGAGCTTTCACACCCGATTACATTCAGGTGCCTTTTTGTTATCATTACTGATTTCACTGAAACCATGAATATGCTTACTTATTGTAGCATCATGGTACATTCTTTCAAAACATGGTCACATCATCTGTGATCTCATGTATATTTGGTTCGGGGTTATAGGTGTTGGCATTCTAATTTCTCAGATAACTATTTTTCTTGGTTAATTACAATATTGGGAACACAATACATGTCATCGGTGACACTGTTGGTCGCCGTCTCTGTGAGTGTCAAGACATTTTTGCACAGCTCTGAAAGTTTCCCTTTTTACGGTAATTTTGTACTCAGCCATAACAAAAAAGCAAACGTTGTAGTACCACCTTTTCGCCTCGTCTTTTCTGTTAAGACCTGCACAAATCCACACGTGCACACACCTGCAAAAAGCTAATAGTTCACTCTTACACTGTAAAACTGAAACGGTTAACTTTTCATTTCGAAGAACTGGAAGGGCAAATACTGTTCTGCCATAGTGAGGGAGGAGCCAGTGGCTAGAAGCTAGCCTAATGCTATATGGACCCAAACAGGGATAGCCTAGCAGCTAACTGCTAGCATAATGTTATTTGGAACCAAACTGGTATAGCCTAGTGTCTAACTGCTAGCTTAATGCTATATGAACCCTAACAGGGATAGCTTTGCGACTATCTTCTGGAATAATGCTATATGGATCCTAATAGGGATAGCATAGCGGCTAGCCTAATACTGTAAGTTATTTTGGCCACCAACAGGTGCAGAAGTCATGGCACGTTAGGTCAAGGGTGTTCGGGCTAGCTCTTTGTTATAACACACAGAAAGGTAGTAAAAAAAATAATAAGTCTCTTTTCTTTCAAACTCTCTCCCCATGATGGCAGACTTGGTTCTGTTACGCCTGTTCTCCATATTGTCAGTCTTCCTTCTTTCCCCTCTTCAGCTGATCTCTGTTCAGTCGTTGTGGAGTTTCTCGACACCACCCTGAAGGGAGAGAGAGAGGAAAGCCCATGTTCATATATCATGCTCAACATCTGAATCAATATCAGCAAACAACAAACATCTTCCTACAGTGGTAACATCCACAATGGGGATTGGAGAAGACCATTATTGACGATTTTAAATTAAGGCCGAGTTCTACAGTTCTTGACAGTAGACTATGGGGCTATTATACAGTGGATCATGGTGTCCTATATATAGGTACAACTGTGAGAAGATTATCTGAAGTTGGGGTTGCAGTAAAATGTGATAGCCCTTCCTCAAGGCCTCCCTTTACCCCCCCCCCCTAAACGGTATACGTGTCTAGAGAGTTCTCCCTCTCACTTTTCCAATTTCTCCTGATTAAGAACCTCTCTTCAGAGCCCCAAGTCACATGTTAAGCATATGTAGAACATACCAGAAAATAATGTACGTCCCAGAACTTAGAGCAGGGGCTCAGTTCATTTATTTGGTCTTATACAGGAATTGTTATTGCATTCAAGAGTGCTAAAGACAACATTAAACCAACATTTACAGACAAAATTACGTACATGACAACAACCACATAAAACAGAGAAAGCTACATAACCAGTTATAGGCTAGTGATGAAGGATTAAAGGAAAAGCGCTTTCAATACTGTTCGGGCAATATTTCAGTCATTTCAAACTTCTGGAAGCACACAAAAAAAAAAAAAAAAAAATCAGCCAGAAAACAAAAAAACTTGAGTTAGCTTCTCAACAGTTCAATCGCTGGCCTGATTTGATACTGTACTACAACTAGTGAATGGTAATACGAAAGTATAATGAACAAAAGCTCAAATTAACACATCACTAAAAATGGCGTCTAGCTGTGTAAGTCCTAACCACAACTCTTTCTTAAATGGCCCCTCTACGGGATCGGTGTCCCCCCCCCCCCCCCGCGGGACGATTGAGCTAACATGTGCTAATGTGATTAGCGTGAGGTTGTAAGTAACAAGAACATTTCCCAGGACATAGACATATCCGATATGGGCAGAAAGCTTACATTCTTGTTAATCTATTACAGTCTATTACACCATGCTATTGTTTGAGGAGAGTGCACAGTTGTGAATTTGAAAATGTATCAATAAACCAATTAGGCACATTTGGGCAGACTTGATACAACATATTGAACGCAATGGTTCATTGGATCAGTCTAAAACTTTTCACATACACTGCTGCCATCTAGTGGCCAACATCTAAATTGTGTCTAAACTGGAATAATACATTGTGGCCTTTGTCTTGCATTTCAAAGATGATCAGCTATCAGCTACAATAATAATGGTCATATTCATTAGTGCACACTGTAGCAAAACGTTTAATATTGGAACATTTTTTGCAGTCCCTCACTGTTTCAGTCCATTTTCTTTCTAGTGAATGCAACCCAGTTGACTGAACTCTAGTGCTAACGTGTTCCTGCCACACACACAAGCTGGCTGCTTTGTTGAGAAACACAAGATGCAAGTTTGAAAACAATTAAAAGGCAACTCTAAAAGACTGAATGAAAGGTAAACAGACTTAATCCATCTCAGAGAGAGAGAGTGAAACAGAATGAGAGAAAAATAAATAAAATAAAGAGCAAGCGAGGGCTTGTGCCAACTGGCAACATTTCAAACACCATCAATGAAAAACAACAGGCAGGAAATGACCCTTTGGTACATTTGGCTCTAGGACTCACTACTGCGAAAAACAAAATAACATGCTGTTTTCACACTTTAATTGAGTCAAACTGTATAATGGACGTGACTGTGAAGAACTGTACACAGAATAAGGATAGACTTCGGGCATACACCTGAAGTAGGCATTATAGCCGACATTGTGTTGTGTCAGGCTTTTTCTCTCACAAAAGTTCGTACCGCACGAACATGTCAATGCGCTGTGTCAATGTGTTCCTGTGCTTACAAACCAGCAGAATTTGACTAAGAAAATAGGGGACAGGACTTACCATGGCTAGCTGGCGTCCTATGTTCCCCACAGTCACTCCTCCTGAGAAGAATATGCATGGAAGCCAAGAGCGCACATATAGAAAGTCTGGATACGTGTATCTACAAGAGAGGGAGAAAAATACATCCGATTAAATTAAATATCTGCCCCAATAGTCAAATCTAGCCCCAAATAAGACACATATAGAGACTGGTCTTAAAACAGGAATGGCAACTTAAACACAGTTTCAAAGACAGATCTCGAAAGGGGGGAAGGCAGCATTATTAAAGTTTAATGCGGAAATATAAAATCCTCTCCCTCTCAATTTCATCTCTCTCTTCCCTTCAGTCAACAGAAGCTGCAAGGCCTTTTGAACACAGCTCTTTGTAAGCCTCTCACTGAAGCAACAGTGCTCCCTCTCCCCATGATGTTTTTGAGGAGGTGCCACAGAGGCAGGTAGGAGGGCCAATAATTGGGTGTAGAAGCATGGGGGAATCCGTATCACCAAAAAATAATTGCTTTCATTTTCATGCCTTATCTGTCAGATCCTCTTTGATGGAATCAGGTGACTGAGACCAGTTCCACAAAACACACTTTAATAATACATCAATCACAAAGGAGATATTTTCTCAAAAAGACACCTATGTCTTATTTGATTCACTGGCTGTACTAAAACTTTAAGGTAAGTAATGATACCATAATATCCACCAAAATATCATAATATGGTCCTGCGCAGCTCAGTTGGTAGAGCATGGCACTTGCAACTTTGGGAATATGGGTTCTATTCCCGCTGAGGCCATACAAAAAAAATGTAGACTTGCAGTACTGTAAGTCACTTTGAATAAAACCTTCTCCTAAATGGCATATCTTATTATTGACAGTTTGTCAGCACGGTTAACCCCAATTAGTTGTCATTACGCCTCCAATATAATCCCAGTGTGCTTTGCATTTGAGTGAAATGTAGAGTTACCACCCATGACTGTATTTGTTAGTGACAGAGACATTTGTTCATTTTCAGTCCTGTGGCCTTCACCAAGAGTTCCTAGGTGAATATTATAATTAAAACTCTTTATGACATTACATTTCTCATAAGGCCTCGCTTTACCTTAATACAGTGGCCTGAAACTCATGGTTTACAGGCCTTCATGTAGGGTAGTAACATTTTATTAACTTTCCCCAAATTCCCAGATTTAAAAACATTCTTGGTTGGAGGATTTCCAGGAATCTCTTTTTTGCAACCCTACATGCAAGTCACATTTTGTTGGCTTGCGAAGTGATGTGTAATTGAAAAATAAACAGTTGAAAAATATATGGCCCATGGAAATCATAAGAGGGCAGTTTACAGAGATAGGTGGGATGGACTGAGAGTAGCTGAGGGGTGGATTTAAAAGCTCATGTTCTATAATAGTTATGACTGAAAACACTATGTATAATATATAAGTACTATCTATCCAGAGGTAATGTATATCAAATTACTTTATTCTTGCTATGTAACTACTGTAGTAGAAAATTAAAAAGTGCAATGTATGTCAAATGTGTGTACAACAAAAAATACAACAAAAGAAAAAGCTGTAAAATGTTTTTTTGTCCTCCAAAGAGGGGTGGATGGGCCAACAAAAAAAAGAATATGTATATTACAAAAACCCCAACAAAAAGTGAGGTGTAATTCCTATTGGAATCCAGCAAGAGTTAGAATATCCAACAGTTAAAAATGTTATTCACCCATAACCTGCATACATAATAACTGCCAGGGTTAGGAGTGAGGACACTACCTAACAGGCTGACTACACCGCTCGAGTGCCAACGAGCGTATGCGTTGCCAAGGGCTAAAACAGAAGTCAGTTCTATTTCTGACGCAGATTGCACTGCAAGTCCTGCCTCTCCCATCTCCTCATTGGTTTATAGAAGCAGGTACCCACGTGCCATCTCATTGGTTATACCCACGTGGGTGACTGAAAGACGAACGAGGTCAGTGGCGGTAATGGACAAAATTTATGAAAGTTGCCAATCGCAATATAAAGTCAAGAGAAGAAAAGGCCTACGAGGAGAGATGAATAGAAACGATTCAGTTGACCGTTTTATCTGTGGATTAATTGTCGGAGTAGTGGACCTTGTGCATTTCAGGTAAAATAACAACTCAATGTTTATATCCCAGGACACAACAGCAAGCTAGCTAAATAGGACAAATTAGCTAGCAAGTGCAA
This sequence comes from Salmo trutta, assembly GCF_901001165.1. Classification (NCBI taxonomy): domain Eukaryota; kingdom Metazoa; phylum Chordata; class Actinopteri; order Salmoniformes; family Salmonidae; genus Salmo; species Salmo trutta. The sequence goes on from NC_042958.1 coordinate 33,714,848, forward strand.
GCTAACTAGCTAAATTGCCATAAACGTTTAATGCTTTTCAACCTGTCCCCAAATTAATGTAATTGTTTCAGAGTTTGTTTTGATATTTTAACCTGCGTGTCGTGATGGCGTTTGGTGTGGGAGGACAAAATAAATGTATGCACGATGGCGCACACGCGCAGCCGGTTTGGGTTCCGTGTAAGCCATTTAAACTGGAACAACCATTTCAGCAACGGGTGCAGAAAATCTAACTAAATGATTGGATTAATTTAGAAAAATGTATGATATTTATCTTTGTGTAGCAGAAGATTAATCAAATCAAAATCAACCTGCAGTAGAGCATGCTAGGTAAAAAGTTAATTTATCATTAGTTTAAAAATGTTGTTGAAGTGACTTGTCATTTAGTTGAGTCAGTACCACAAACATTTTAAGTAATAATGACTTTTCATTGACTTTTAGTTCAACTTACTAGAAGTATTTGAGTTAAAAATGCCTTGGGGTTTACAGTGTGGGGTTAACTTCTCAGTGTGACGTGGTCAAATAAAAGCATGACTTGACTTACTGATAGACGCCGTTGTAGACCAGCAGCTGTGTGATAACGGTGGCAAGGAATGCCGTCCCGATGCCCAGGCCGAAGCCACTCCTCGAGCGATCAAACGTCCACCACAGTCCCAGGGACAGGGCAGCCAGGGTCAGGGATAGCTGGGCATTATTGGCAAAGTGTAGTTTCTGTGAAATGGAGCAGTTAAGGACAAAGACAGTATTTGCTTGCGTAGGTTCAAATCCGGGCCTACTACCCTTTGAAACAACCTTTCACTACCTCTCCCACGGTCATCCTCTCTAAGTATCTCTTCAGTAGAAAACAAATCCCTTCAAATATGTTTAAAAAATATAGCATTTGTTTGAATGTTACATCAAAGCATTACAGTGTGGGTGGCACAAGCAGTGTATATGTTTAAAGCAACTATAGGTTCCATACATACTTGGAAAGTATTTCAAGGAGTCAAAACAAGCAGGAATGCAGTGGGGAATTCAACCCACTGTCTCACTGACACTAGCTGAATTGCCTTCGGGGCTGTAAAAGTAGCAAAATGACAATATAATATATCAAACTAATCACAGAATGTTACTCAATTATGAATATGTTACACATTTAGTAGACCCTCATCCTTGTTTATGCTCTGGATGTGATAAAATTACTTTGGTGTAAATATGCATCCGTCCTTTTCTAGATTGGAGGTAGCCGACATGAGAGTGTGCACATTGTGAAGTTGTCGATGTTTGGAAAGGATACAGCACTGGCGTGGTTGATGCCAACGAACACTGCGATGCATCTCATGACACTAGCCCATTCCCTCTTGAACTTGTGGGGCTCCCCTAGATGGCTGTCGATGCAGGGGTATAGCAGGCCAACAACAGCTGCAGAAAAGACAGTTGAGTTAGTACCTCACTGAATGGCATACATACAAATCAAACTGACTCATGTTGTTCTATGGTCTTGAAAATGGAGCATTTCTTTGAGTTTCAATTTGGGATCAAAATACACAGAAATTAAAACAAACGAAAAGATTGCTTTCTACTTTCAGGCACATGATCATTTCTTGCCTATCAGTCCTTGCACAAACATGTCTGTAACCTACTGTGAAAAGACAAGTCTCGAACATTCTATCACTAAAATAAAAACGTTAGATCATTGTCTCCCAATTGAATTGTAACGTTCGTATTTCTTTTTTGGTGTGAATCACTGTAGCCTACTTCTCAACAACATGGGGGAGGGGTTGGTGGTGAAAATGATTTATTTAATTCTGACTGCACACGACTTCCTTGTTTCTCTTTTTCTGTAGTGGCATGTTCGAGGCAGCAGCCAATTATGGACCACCTCCACAGCTCGCCCGTTATGAAAGCAGCCAATGAAGAAGAAGCACAACCCTTAATGACCCTCCATGTCCGGCTGTTTCTAGTGAAGCCTATTGGAATATTGGAGGGCAATATAAATACTAATGTATGTTTTCACCAGACAAAACGCTCACCATTATGGGCTCATAGCCGAGAGAACACTTACACAATTAATATATTGAACAATAACAATGATGGAATACACGGTAAATTATTATGTAGCCCAGGCTGTAGTTAGCTGCCTGCATATAATGGCATCATGAAACACACAAGCAGATTATCCCCATCCTACCCCCCCATAAAAGCCCAATTCAGATCATTTTATCAAAATTAAGAGTACATATAGCAACCTCATTCATTCATACAGAATGATTAAGTCAGGATATAGGTTTAAAAGTGACAACTCACCAGCTGCCGTGCCGCAGCAAAGGGGAATCCACCACGCTGATGAAAACAAAGTTGCCATCACCTCTTCGGGAAACAAAGTCACATTTCTTTGTAACTGCAGCAAGTTGAGCACTAACGCAAGAACTACTCCCACCGTGAAAAGGACGAGACCCCGTCTGATCAAGTTTGCTGCTCGCACACTGTGCAGCGAGCCATAGGCATTGCTGAGCACTGTTGTGACAATGGACATCATTTCTTCAGCTCTCGATGCGACCCAGTTTCCCCCAGAAAAATTATTTGATTCCACCCTCGATGCACAGGAGCGACTCCAACAGTGTTCTTCTAGTCTTGGCATTTGGCACTTAGAGTGCTGGAAAACAGCAAAGATGCGTTAATACCTCATAGCTAAACACAGACATGCATCAATATATTGTATCTACTCTAAATTAACATTGACAATGTTTCAAGTTCACCACCACGCTAGATATCAAATAAAAGTGGTGTCTAGTCTGGCCTTTGTAGATCATGTTTTTCTCAAGCTGTTAAACCACTACATTTCGATTTTCCACAATCTTACAATGATTATCAATGGACAATAGCAAAGAAGAATGAATTGATGTCTTCTTACCTTGGATGTCCAGACGTTCTAAGTGTATGATCTAGCGACAACCGACTATGTTCATTCGCACCTCGACAATGATGAAGCTGTGAGTTGTGCTGCTCTCTTACTGCTCAGACTGTTATCACGTCGTTAGGTCACATCATCGTTTGGGAGAGAGAGGCAGGAAAAAAAAGCTGCTATTTCATTCCTGAGCGCAGACCTCATACCAGAGACAGGCTTCCTCTGCAGAAAACAGTCACAGCTGTGTCGGGTGAGTCGCGTCGGCCAATGGGAGCTAGGCGAACGATATGACGCGACGCCACCCCACCGTTCAGGACACGACGTCACACGAGTCTGGCGCACGTTCATGCGGTCTGTCTGCATTGGTGGAAGGTTTCAGTAGGATACGCAAACCAGTGATCACTTAAAATAAACTGAGCGAACTTCCAATTGAAAACTAAACAAAGTTATTCAAAAGTCATTCCGATGAAGCAGGGCATACATTTACATTTGTCTACAGTAGGCCTATTATGTTACCAATAAAAATGCCAGATCAGCAGTGCTATCCTGGGCCCATAACATTAACTCTGTACAACCCAAATATTTTAAATAGCTTACTGACTACTCGTTTTTGAGCAATTGTATATGTTTCAACAGGCAGGCCTAGTTTGATAGTTCTTAAAGACCATACCCAACATAAACTATTTAATTCTGGCAGGTGCCACTCAAGCAGACACCTTCCAGGCAGGCTGGTGAAAACCGAGTCAACAGGACAGCCTTAGCCAATGACTGTCGACCCAGCCCAACCCAGCTAAAGGCCATCGATAACATCACCAGAAGGAGTCTATGACTGGATAACCCCCAGGTCTCTAGGTACTGAAACTGACAACAACAAGGAAACATGTTTTGCAGGTGTGATGTGGCTCAGTATTCTCAGTGGTTACACAATCCACATGCATCAGGTGATGTGTAGATAAATACTGTATGGTACACCGGCATCATTCGATACATACAGGCTACATGCCTGCACGCATGCGCACAGACTTCGTTATGCTTCAAAGGGGTTGGGTTAAATGCGGAAGACACATTTCAGTTGAAGGCATTCAGTTGTACAACTGACTAGGTACCCCCCCTTTCCCTTTTGAAACTGCTTTCATACTGAATTTGGCATTACATCTCAAGGTTACTTGCATAACCCAGGTTCTCTGATATCTCACCTGTAGTGATTGAGTGAGATACTGTAGCTCACCTGTGGTGACAATCATTCTACCCAAGTCAATGTTTTGTCACACATCAACATTTTAAAATCTCAATTTACACATACAATTTCATGCCAAGTCAATTTGCATACTGGCAACAAAAGGGGAAACATGACTGAGTCACCTACATGTTTCAAGTGTGACAACCATAATGTTTGCAACCTACCCAGTTGTTCCTTACTGAAAAATCACATGATTTCACATGGAAAAATCACATGATTTCACATGTTTTGTACATGTTTTTTTTCACAAGGTGAAATTTTACATGTGAAATCATGCGAAACCATGTGGTTTTGGAACACTTCACATGTGAGGATATTTCACATTAAGTTTCACGACATTTCACAGGTTATGCCTGCAAACAAAAGTAAGTCCTCAGGATGTCCCGGAACATCACATGGTCGCAGTGTTTTCAACTTAAATATTTGACATACAGTACCTGATTACATTGTGTATGTTTATTTATTAAATTATTATTCAACATGTCCTCACCTGGGGGTTTGAACTCACAACCTCTTGGTTTACGGCAGTCAAAGTGGTTAGTGTCAATAACTGATATCACCTGTATTAATACACTTTGGACTACAAAGTCTCAGCTTTGTTAAATATACACTCAAGACAAACTATTGTATTTATCCTAGTGATCCAGGACTAACATTAAAAGTGAATAGTATGCCCCACCAACATTAGACACCTATACAGAAAACCCTCAAATTGCTGATATAGGTAATAAATGATGAGAGAATTAACTGACAACTAAAATAGCAGTGCCGATGGCACACTTCTGCTTAGTGCAGAGATGTATTATAGGTAATGAATCTGTAGGGGACTTCTGAGAATGCTAAAGGCTTTGTGGCCCAACAGAAAGATCAGCCTACACCAAAATCCAGAGGCAGTGAGTTCAAATTTCAGGCGGGGTCATATTGAAAAGTCAGCATTAAGTGTTCATGTCAAATGTAATTAAATATGTTTAGACTATTTTAGTTGAACAGCGTACCACTTACCTTAAAACACCCATACCACTCCATTACTTCCCTTCCCCCCCAAAAAAACTCTCAAATGTGGAATTACATTTCCACGTGTGAAAATCTAATTAGCGCTTTCACATGTGAAAAACGTTCACATCTGGAAATCTAACTCTCACATGTGGAAATGCATTTTCACATGGTCTAACTAACATGTGGAATTGCATTTTTACATGTGAAAAACATTAATGTGAAAATCAAATGTGAAGTTTTTCAAATGGTTGTCACATGTTCAACGTTTTCAAATGTGTAGTTTCATGTTAACACATTTTATTTTATTTCACCTTTATTTAACCAGGTAGGCCAGTTGAGAACAAGTTCTCATTTACAACTACGACCTGGCCAAGATAAAGAAAAGCAGTGCGACAAAAACAACTGAGTTACACAAACAAACGTAGGTCAATAACACAATAGAAAAATCTATGTACAGTGTGTGCAAATATAGAAGAGTAGGGAGGTAAGGCAATAAATAGGCCATAGAGGCAAAATAATTCCAATTTAGCATTAACACGAGAGTGATAGAAGTGCAGGTGATGATTTGCAAGTAGAGATACTGGGGTGCAAAAGACCAAGAGGATAAATAACAATATGGGGATGAGGTAGTAGGGTGTGCTATTTACAGATTGGCTGTGTACAGGTACAGTGATCGGTAAGCTGCTCTGACAGCTGATGCTTAAAGTTAGAGGGAGATATAAGACTCCAGCTTCAGAGATTTTTGCAATTCGTTCCAGTCGTTGGCAGCAAAGAACTACAAGGAAAGGCAGCTGAAGGAAGTGTTGGCTTTGGGGGATGTAAAATATACCTGCTGGAACGCGTGCTACGGGTGGGTGTTGCTAGGGTGACCAGTGAGCTGAGATAGGGCGGGGCTTTACCTAGCAAAGACTTGTAGATGACCTGGAGCCAGTGGGTTTGGCGACAAATATGTAGTGAGGGCCAGCCAACGAGAGCATAGAGTTCGAGGTGGTGGGTAGTATATGGGGCTTTGGTGACAAAACGGATGGCACTGTGATAGACTACATCCAGTTTGCTGAGTAGAGTGTTGGAGGCTATTTTGTAAATTACATCGCTGAAGTCAAGGATCGGTAGGATAGTCAGTTTTAAGAGGGTATGTTTGGCAGCATGAGTGAAGGAGGCTTTGCTGCGAAATAGGAAGCCAATTCTAGATTTAATTTTGGATTGGAGATGGTTAATGTGAGTCTGGAAGGAGAGTTTACAGTCTAACCAGACACCTAGGTATTTGTAGTTGTCCACATATTCTAAGTCAGAACCGTCCAGAGTAGTGATGCTAGTCGGGCGGGCGGGTGTGGGCAGCAATCAGTTTAAGAGCATGCATTTAGTTTTACTAGCATTTTAAAGCAGTTGGAGGCCACAGAAGGAGTGTTGTATGGCGTTGAAGCTCATCTGGAGGTTTGTTAAACTCTTACATCTAGACGTTCCGCTAGCGGAACACCTGCTCCAATAGCCAATGATGGGCGTGGCGCGAATGACAAATTCCTCAAAAATACAAAAACTTCTATTTTTCAAACATATGACTATTTTACACCATTTTAAAGACAAGACTCTCCTTTATCTAACCACACTGTCCGATTTCAAAAAGGCTTTACAACGAAAGCAAAACATTAGATTATGTCAGCAGAGTACCCAGCCAGAAATAATCAGACACCCATTTTACAAGCTAGCATATAATGTCACATAAATCCAAACCACAGCTAAATGCAGCACTAACCTTTGATGATCTTCATCAGATGACACCCCTAGGACATTATGTTATACAATACATGCATGTTTTGTTCAATCAAGTTCATATTTATATCAAAAAACAGCTTTTTACATTAGCATGTGACGTTCAGAACTAGCATACCCCCGCAAACTTCCGGTGAATTTACTAAATTACTCACGATAAACGTTCACAAAAAACATAACAATTATTTTAAGAATTATAGATACAGAAGTCCTCTATGCACTCGCCATGTCCGATTTTAAAATAGCTTTTCGGTGAAAGCACATTTTGCAATATTCTGAGTAGATAGCCCAGCCATCACGGCTAGCTATTTAGACACCCACCAAGTTTAGCACTCACCAAAGTCAGATTTACTATAAGAAAAATGTTATTACCTTTGCTGTTCTTCTTCAGAATCCACTCCCAGGACTTCTACTTCAATAACAAATGTTGGTTTGGTCCCAAATAATCCATAGTTATATCCAAACAGCGGCGTTTTGTTCGTGCGTTCAAGACACTATCCGAAAGGGTAAATAAGGGTTACGCGCCCGACGCGTTTCGTGACAAAAAAATTCTAAATATTCCATTACCGTACTTCGAAGCATGTCAACCGCTGTTTAAAATCAATTTTTATGCAATTTTTCTCGTAAAAAAGCGATAATATTCCGACCGGCAAAGCGTGTTTACGTTCAGAGAGAGAGAAAGTAAAAGCATGGGATCCCCTCGTGCATGAGCCTCAGTCTGATGGCCCTCTGATCGGCCACCATCCAAACGCGCTAAAGTTTTTCAGCCAGCGGCTGGAATTACATCATTCAGCTTTTTTCCGGGTTCTGAGAGCCTATGGGAGCCGTAGGAAGTGTCACGTTACAGCAAAGATCCTACATTTTCTTTAAACAGAGCCAAGAAGCTCAAGGAATGGTCAGAGAGGGTACTTCCTGTTTGGAATCTTCTCAGGTTTTTGCCTGCCATATGAGTTCTGTTATACTCACAGACACCATTCAAACAGTTTTAGAAACTTTAGGGTGTTTTCTATCCAAAGCCAATTATATGCATATTCTAGTTTCTGGGCAGGAGTAATAATCAGATTAAATCGGGTACGTTTTTTATCCGGCCGTGAAAATACTGCCCCCTAGCCATAACAGGTTAACACAGTGTCCAAAGAAGGGCCAGATGTATACAGAATGGTGTCGTCTGCGTAGAGGTGGATCAGAGAATTACCAGCAGCAAGAGCGACATCATTGATATATACAGAGAAAAAAAAGTCGGCCCGAGAATTGAACCCTATGGCACACCCATAGAGACTGCCAGAGGTCCGGACAACAGGCCCTCCGATTTGACACACTGAACTCTATCTGAGAAGTAGTTGGTGAACCAGGCAAGTCAGTCATTTGAGAAGCCAACGCTATTGAGTCTGCCGATAAGAATTAGGTGATAGACAGAGTCGAAAGCCTTGGCCAGGTCGATGAAGACGGCTGCACAGTACTGTCTTTTATCGATGGCGGTTATATTGTTTAGGACCTTGAGCGTGGCTAAGGTGCACCCATGACCAGCTTGGAAACCAGAATGCATAGTGGAGAAGGTACGGTGGGATTCAAAATGGTCGGTGATCTGTTTGTTAACTTGGCTTTCGAAGATTTTAGAAAGACAGGGCAAGATGGATATAGGTCTATAACAGTTTGGGTCTAGAGTGTCTCCCTCTTTGAAGAGGTGGATAACCGCAGCAGCTTTCCAATCTTTGGGGATCTCAGACAATACGAAAGAGAGGTTGAACAGGCTAGTAATAGGGGTTGCAACAATTTCAGCAGATCATTTTAGATCGACAGGGTCAAAATTGTCTAGCCCAGCTGATTTGTAGGGATCCAGATTTTGCAGCTCTTTCAGAACATCAGCTGTCTGGATTTGGGTGAGCTGTTGGCCGGGGTAGGGGTAGTCAGGTGGAAAGCATGGCCAGCCGTAGAATAATGCTTATTGAAATGATCGATTATCGTACATTTATTGGTGGTGACAGTGGTGACTAGCCTCAGTGCAGTGGGCAGCTGGGAGGAGGTGCTCCTACTCTCCATGGACTTTACATTGCCCCAAAACATTTTGTTATTAGTGCTACAGGATGCACATTTGTTTGAAAAAGTTTGTTTGTGTGCTGGTCAAGGGCAGTCAAGTCTGGGGTGAACCAAGGGCTATATCTGTTCTTAGTTCTACAGTTTTTGAATGGGGCATGCTTATTTAAGATGGCGAGGAAAGCACTTTTAAAGAGCAACCAGGCATCCTCTAACATGTAGCTTTTACATGTTTTCACATTAACTTCACATGTGAAATTCATGTGGTTTCTCAGTTAGAGCTCTGTCATTGCCTACTAACGGGTTCATCCCTGAAATGTAGATAAAACACATACTGTATGGAAAACAAGCTACATACACATCCAATAGCCTGTTTGTCTGTAGCGGGGCCTTTTGAACTCTTTTTTTTGGGAGACTCTAAAAAATATTGATATTGTTCATATCACACACACACACACACACACACACACACACACACACACACACACACACACACACACACGATTTTCCTGCATTTTGTATATATTTCCACACTATGATGTTGGAATAATACTGTTAAAATGATGAAAATGCCCGTTTAGTGTAAAAGATGTTTGAAAATACCGCCTGAAATTTCAGCCTGTTTTGGTGGGATGGAGTTTTGGCCTTCCATGGTGACATCACCATGCAGTAAATTAGACCAATAAGAAAGAGAGTTCCAAACCTCTCTGATAAAAACGGTTCATTTTCACTTTTCCCCTCCCCACTCAGACCACTCCCAGACAGTCCTAGCAAAATTCTTTCTTGATAAATTGCTCTTTGCTAAGAAGCTATTTTTGTTTCTTTTTGACCATTTTAATTGAAAACAATCACAGTGTTAAGAGGTCTGTGTGTAGCTTGTGTAGAGGAGTCAGGCGCAGGACAACAGATATGAGTAAATAAACGTAATTTACTCAAAATAGGCAAATACAATACAATAAAGCAAGCCCACATAACGGACCGTATAACATACAAACAATCACTCACAAACAAACATGGGGAACAGAGGGTTAAATAATGAACAAGTAATTGGGGAAGTGAAACCAGGTGTGTAAAAAAAGACAAAACAAATGGAAAATGAAAAGTGGATCGGCGATGGCTAGAAGGCCGGTGACGTCGACCGCCAAACGAACAAGGAGAGGGACCGACTTCGGCGGAAGTCGTGACACACAGTAAGGTATTTAATTGTTACAAAGAAATTATTTGTTATTGAGATAAAAATGGCTGCATTAGACTTTTCAAATCTAAATTAGAGACAATTTTATGCAAGTCAGTTTGCGGTGCTGGTGAAAGTGTATTGGATGAAATTAAGTTGTTTAGCCAGGGGATTAATATAAATCGTACAGTGGGTTTATCCAAATGATCAGGCAGGAAGTTTCATAATATGGCTATAGTGTTTATTCACTAGCTGCTGGAACATTGTTGAAAGCAATTCCATGGGTGAATCATCCGTTTCATGGAAATTAGCTACTGAAATTAAGAGTGTGTCTTCTTGACCTAGAGCTAGTGTGGCAGGCAAAAAAAGCACAGACTGTATTAATCAGAATTTAAAATAAATCCAAAATTGTATAAATAGACACGCCAAACTAAGGAAACATATAAAAATATTTCCATCAACCATGAGAATTTCACTCATAGAATGTTATTAGCATTGAACATGTATATTTTGATGTATTTGAGTAGTTTCAAAGTCTTACCCTTCTTCTTTTATAAGTTTGGTGAAACCTGGTTGGTCATCTGGAAGTTCTAAGTCTTAAGTGGAATTTAAGACTTCAAATTGGATTCAGGAAATTGGATTCAGGACTGCTGTATCAGTCTATTACACCTTTATAACTCAAGCAAAAAAGTATTTTTGGGGGATTGAAAGTTAGTATTTGTCCCGTCTCGCTTTCTTAAATACTTTAGTTATCATGGTTGTTCTGCAGCCCATGGACACAAATATGTATACAGCATGTCTTATTGGATAAGAATTCTGGGTCAAAGAGAGGATTCCAATCTTTCATGAACTGAAATGTTTATTTTCCCTCTCTCACATCCCATTTGCTATGTCTAGGAGGGCACTAAAGCTGTTTTGGAGTGCAGAGCCTTATTGCGTCTTTGGTGCACAGAGCACACATGCTGTTTGTGGCGTAGAACAGACAAAGACACACATTCCCTCGCAATGTGTTGACATGCAGAAAATTAGGTCTTTGAGATTTACTTTATCAAACTTTATGGCACAACATAGAAAATGCAATGTGGTTGAAAGAGATAAACAGGCAGGGCTGCACAGTTTTGACAAAGGGGAAATAGGTCAAAGAGAGAAGGCTAGGATGTGAACAGGAAACTCCCCAAGGTGAACCTACGGTACTGTCACACTACCCCTATAATGCCATTGTCTTCCTATGGAGGACATGAGTACATTGTTCCTCCATTGTTGCACCCAGCTGAGAAGGAGTATGTGCTTGTTCTCCTAAATTAATACCTTCCCTTTTCCCCCTGTAATTCAGGGCCTCAAGCTGAGTGTAGGGATTTGAGGGACCTGGTCCCGAGATCACATTGTGCACAGAAAAACCTCCTAACCAAGGATGAAAGATAGCAGCATACATTTCTTCCACTAGCAGTTTTAACACAATAATATTTCGTTACAGTATGTAAATGAGGGTGAGGAATTATAGGCCTGCTTTAACCTTTTACTGCAGTGGGCTGAATCAGGGTCACACAGAGTGTTTCTTGGTAGTCTTAAACAAATCTACTGTGAAACACAAAGTATACACCTCACCAGTGGCATGTATTCATGGACGCCTGGGGAAGCCAGGCTTCCCCAAATATTTAATCTCTCTTGTGTTTTCATAATTGTCCTTCACAAGTGGCTGAATCTCACCGGAGAAATCATCCGAGCAAGGGAAACAGCTCCCCTCTGTCTCAGTATGTGTAGCCCATGAATCTGATGCTGTCTGGACCAAAAGAGTATAACATGGTGCCGCTGTAGCATTTGATTGATTGAGGTCAGCAAGCATTTGGCCTCCCTTGTTCAAAAAAATGATAAAATAAGTAGCCAATCAGCGTTGAGCTGAGCTCAACTGTGGGTTGTCCTGGTGCAGCAAAACACCCCTCAAGGGAGGCCAGTTTGGATTTGGCTTCAGACCAACCAAAATCACTTCCTTTGCGAAACGTAATTTTCAGAAAAAACTTAATCAGCCCTTTCCTACGCCATGCATGGAGATGGGGATTTGGACGTGTGGTTTTGACTTAATTCTCTGTACAGGCCAATGATTACGATGGCAATTACATAAATGAATATGTTGTGTCACTGGCTTGAGACAATTGAAGTTAGCCTAGATGTAGCCTAGTTGGCTCACATTAACTAGCTAGCTAACTTAGCTGGTTCATTGTTTCCCATGCAAGGAAGTCAGGCTAACACAAATTTTAGCTAGGTAGCCTAAGTCAACAAAAACTAAAAGTATTCAAAAACTAAAACATTTCCGCTTATTCTCCAGTTCTAAATCAGTAGTTGTTTAGTAAACTGTCAAAAACATTAATTTGCTTGACCATGCTGCAGGTGATATAACTGTTGTATGCAATATTTGCTTTGTGGACTTCTCCGGACAGATGCTGCTCTCCCGTTTTGTGATGAAACAAACGTATGGGTAGTTTAATTTATTCCGCCACTCTGTGACTGTTGTCTTTTTGTTGTCACGGCCTTATTGTATATCAGGTGGCATATGAACAAATGGCTTATAGAGCAAACAACACAATTATCACAACATAGTAAAAAAAGCCATATTACAACCTGACTTGGCATGGCTTCCTCAGTGATTTTACCCACGCACCGCTACTGCACCTCACACACATGGTTAAAAAAATAGAAGACATCTGTATCATGTCAGATATATTTGGGGTGGCAGGTAGCTTAGTGGTTAGAGCGTTGGACTAGTAACCAAAAGGTTGAAGATCGAATCCCAGAGAGTTACATTTTGAGTCTGCATCCCAATATTACACTTTATATACATCACAGAACTCTGAAATATAACAAAACTGTTTGACATAGAAACACCAGATTTTCAGCGTAAAATAAATAAATGTTTATCAATTATGAAAAATATTAATAACATTCCACCCATGAGGCCACTAGGTCATTTGACTGCAGGAAAGTATTTTTAAAGCACATTGACGTTAACAAGTACGTTTACTACGTGGATACTGAAATCAAAAAGGGTATGTTAAAGCCCTGATAATAACCATGAAAATGATTCGGCGTAACAGCAAATAGCTTCTAGCAACCGGCTCTGCTCTCTCTCTCCCGATCTCTCTCTCTCCCTCTCGCTGCTGGTGTCTAGGAGATATCTTCTGATGAGAGGGATAAAGCAGGATGTTACAACACATCAAATGAATAGCAGATGAAGCCTGCCACAGATTATGCTGTTAGACTGAAGAGGAGGAATGGAATAGCACCATATTAAAAGGGGAAAGAGAGACTATTAGAACAGAGAGTAAATTGATCTATCAAACTAGCACTTGCCAATTTATTCTTCAATACAGCATGGAATTATTAAGGGAGACATCTTCATCCATCCCCGTCCTAACCGATACGAGATTGAGACGCAAAAAAAATTCATTTCTCATATTTTCATTTTCAGAGGAACTGAAAGCCATGTCCCTGATGTACATCACTGTGTTACTGCCTCAGCCCATTTACAAGTCACTTCACTGCGTTGAAGTCTAGATAACAGTGTGACATGCATGCTATCCTGTGTAGCTCAATTCATATGGCTCTTGCAAGGCTACTGTTGAGGGTTAGATTCTGGCTGGGGCCACCCATACAAACATGTATGCACACAGTACTGTAAGTCGCTTTGTATAAAAGTGTCTGCTAAATGACATATTATATTATAAAATTCACATATGAAACTGCAAATTTGATTTTTGAAAGTGTGAAAGTGAAATTTCCAAATGTAGAGTTGTTTTACACGTGAAACGACAAAATTAGATTTTCACATGTTAATGTTTTGCACGTGGAATTTCTTACATGTGAACAAACCTGCAAATTGGATTTTCAAATGTGAACTTGCAATTCACATGTGAGGTGAAAACATGATATTCTCGTCATATGTGAAAAGGTACTGTTAAGATGTAAACTCTACATTTAATACATGTGAAAATCTGGTTTCAAGTGAAATTTAAAGTCAGCAAGTGAAAACAGCTATTTCACATGTGATTTTCATATAGGAAACTGCTATTTTTTGTTGTTGTAAAGAATGCTTTAAATATGCAACAAACAATTTGGCACATTTTTGGTCATTTAGCAGAAGCTCTAATCCAGAATGCTTTATACTCAGTGCATTTAATGAAGGTATGTAAAAACAACCACATACCACAGTCATTGTAAGTTAAGCTATACTGAATAAAGCAGCTATCAGCAAAAACAGTGCTAGTAAGAAAAGACATGTGTCAGAGCAAGGAAGACAAGCACGACAATAAGTACAATATTTTTATATACTGTAAAACATTTTAATGGGTGGGGAGGGGGGGTCAAGAGCGTTACGTTGAATAGGCTTGTTATAACATAGTGGGCATTGAAGATTTTCACATAATTTTGTATTTTCCCAGCAGTTTGACCTGCGATAATTGGAATTAGGTTTCCAAAATGCAATTCCAAAATGCATGTTACAGACCTGCCAAAGTAGCATGATCATTCTGTAATGTTGTTATTTTAGTGCTTTCATGAGGTGTGGGCTATTACTTAACCACTAAGGTGGGTAGGTGTAGCTACAATAAATGACTGACTTATCAAGCAAGATAAGTAGCATACTGATAGTAGGGAGCGTTCATTGTCCTGATACTGAGATAGGAAGGAAATACTGGGTCATATTTTTTACACATCAAACAGGCAAAAGAAAACAGACTAAAACAGGAGGGTATTACCTGAACTGCCAAATAAGAAAGGCTCATTTTCATTTTTCATTGCAAAACGTTTCCCTATGGTGTGCACTAATGAATACAACCCAGGTAAGACAATACAAAAGTTAATCTATAATACAGACATACTATGATGATTTTATGCTTAGCTCTTCATAAAGCATGTTGTGTAATCCCATTACTTTCTACTAAAGTATGAGAGTTGTTTTGTAGGCCTTCCAAAAAAAAGAAGTGGCAACCTCAAGAGGCAAAATAACTAACAGCACAGAAGCCCTGTTTATGCTTGGTGCTTACATGCGTCCTTTGTCCTGAATTTTGTCTACGTTCTGATTGTACCCACATTGTTAGGCAGGTGTAGACGATTGAAAGATGCATTGTGATCTGATTTTGATTGTGTCTGAATAGGATTTACACAGTGCAGACGGACTTAGACAGCGAAACCATGTAAGTCATAATTATCACGCCCTCTAAAATCAATGATAGATAGCACCATTGACTTATGGCATCAATATGTGTCCTAAAATAAATAAATAAATACATATTATTTTGAAAAAATAACAGTGAAATAATTTGCATACAAGGAAATCTGGTCACAATGTGGACACTGTATACACAATGTGGACAGATAATACCATGTGTAGACGTGACAAACCTTCATCAGATAGTGATTGAATCATATTCATCAGATCAGGAAGCCCACATGTTAGCGCAAGGTGTAAACAGGGCTAGAGATGATGTCCCATATTAGGTTTATTCAACATCTGTCTATGGTGAGAGAATTATGAATCTTAACTCTTCTCTACAGTGGGATGGGTCCATCAGTGAACCCAAGGTCTGCTATGGTAAATTGTTAACATTCTTACTGTTGATATGCATCATACTTTTCCTAGCCAATGTTGTACATCTCTTACTTTGATATTGGGACAGAAACATCTAAGCCAATATGACACCAAACGTCGATGAAACTTCGCAAATCAACTTCATTAGAGGTACACAACACACTCTCCACCTCTCGCCACGACCCGTTCAGCCGTTACCGAGGAACCTCATACCAGATTTTTGAAAGGGTCGTTGGCATTAGGAAAAAAATATATAATGCGACCACCTAGTCCACATTCTAGACGGTTGGACTAAAACAAAACTATAGCGTCCATACGGTGACCATTGGATTTACCATTTGTCGGACTGAATAAGTGTGTAGTTGCAACAGTTTTTATTAAATGTATATATAATGTATAGCTCTCACGTGCCCAATAAGAACCAATGATGTGCTACCTTTATGTAGCATTTCTGACAATGCTAACATAGATGTCTATAACTAAACCAAGATAGACCACAGCCTGTCGTTTCCAACGGGAACAAATGAGTCATAGTGGGCAGAACAAGCAAGGAGGTGGGCAGAGCCAAGCACGAGCTAGCGAGATTCTATTGGCACGTTCTAGCATCATCTGCATATTTCCGTTAGGGAACGCCTACTATGTGAATTGCGTGTACGCAATAACTCCATTCGCCTTTGCGCACCTTCTAAACAACGCATTTTTTTTTAAATGTATGCAAAGAGAAAAGTCTACTCTGTTCGTAATAGATTGTAGTTTTGGGAAGAGAAAACTGTATTGAAATCAAATGTTTCATCGATGAGAACATTTGCAGAATATCGTCCAAAAATCAATTTTGTTCCATCTTCTTCCACGGCTCGCCAGTGGGCTTCCTCTCACTACCATATTTGGTAATGATTGGAAACACTAAGCGGATGCTTCACATTTATACATCCAGTGAAATATCTGTGTAATTGTTCTATCTGTGATGCTAACATATTTTTCAGCCAAATCTCCGAGTTCTAAAAGCGGGTCCAGCAACTCGATTGCTCAGCAACATAGCTGACCGCCTGCACCAGGCAGCATATCATAAGAGGTTGAGAACAAACCTAGGCTGCTGTAGATATATGTTGGTATTCAAGCTGAGGTTAATCAATAAATGCATGCAGATAATTATCCGACATAGAAAAATGGGTCGGCTGGTTGTTGTGAGTAGTTTCCGATTCGAGAAACCAATGATTTTTGATTAGCTAGGTTTCGTTAGCTATCTAACAAGCAACATTCCAAATCCCAGGTGTGGACATGTTGAGGAATAATTACTCTAGCTGGCTAAATTAGCTAACATTATACCATCAGATGAGAGCTAACGTTGGCTAGCTAAGTTTTTGTATATAAAGCTAAAGTAATCTGTGTAAACTGCTGATCTCGACACTTGCGTGCAATCAGAGTACAAACCGCGCTTCAGGACTCGGTGGTCCCGTTCCCGGCTGAGCCGTTGTTGCTCTGTTTCCACTTTACAATAACAACACTTACAGTTGACCGGGGCAGCTCTAGCAGGGTAGAAATTTGACTTACTGACTTTTGGAAAGGTGGGATCCTATGACGATGCCATGTTGAAAGTCACTGAGCTCTTCAGTAAGGCCATTCTACTGCTAATGTTTGCGTGGCATCGACGCAGCTGTCAGCAACCGGTGTGGCTGAAATAGTCGGAATCAACTAATTTGAAGGGTGTCCACATACTTTTGTGTATATAGTGTACCTAGCTACAATGAGGGTTCTTCTTCCTACATTCTATTTTTCCCCCGTTAGGCTATATGTTGCTCACTCAATTTCGATCCGACTGCTCCCATATACACACACATGTACTGAGCACCTAAGCTCCCATTATGCCAACAAGAAATGACTGGCAATGAAAACATATCTAATTGATAGGATACACAAACAAGACAAGCTACATTCCTTGCCAAATCATGACAGCTTTTCCACAAATTCTAAATGGACTGGTTAATTAAAAGTAGGATAATATGTGTTCTAAGCACGAGCTGCAGTTTTGGAATAATATATGCTGAAATTTACTTGACTTAAGTTCAAGGTAAAATCAGTTATTGACATGGTCATGGTGGTACCGTAGCAAGTAGATCAGAATGACACGACCCAAGAGCTTGGGAGTTCAAATCCCAGGTGTGGTACATGTTGGTTAATAATTACTGTATAAATAAACATACTCTATGTAAGTTAAAAGCACTGTTTGTGTGTGCATCCTAAGGACACATTTTCGTTTGTAGGGCATCACTTGTGAAGTCTCATGTGAAAAAATATTCACGTGAAAATTTGAATCCACATGTAAAAGGTTATGTGATCACGTGAAACTTAATGTGAAGTGTTCCAAAAACAGATTTTCACATGTGAAATAAATATAAAATCATGTGTTTTTTCCCCGTAAGTGTTATGTCAATATTACCAAAAAGGAATGCAGACAGGCTCTATAAACCTCTATATCTATACGAGTGACTGTGTCCAACACACCTGTTGTTATGTTGGGCACCTACTGACCAAAAAAAAGATGTTATGAAATGTATATTCTCAATGACTTGTATTGCTAAAATAAAGGTTTAGGGAAATACATGCAGGCACCACATTACTACAAGACAAAACAGCTCACTCAAATCAAGCCTGATGATCTTGTCAGTATACAACCAAAGCTTGCTTTCATATGATAAAAAAAAAGCTTGAAACGGTAGTTCAATGAGTTAATGTCTTAGGCTGCGTTGACACAGGCAGCCCAATTCTGATATTTTTTCCACTAATTGGTCTTTCGACCAATCACATCAGATATTTTCACATCAGATCTTTTCCAGAGCTAATCTATTTGGTCAAAATAGCAATTAGTGAAAAAAATACCTGGATTGTAAACACAGCCCTAGAAGAGGAGCTCTCACAGTAATGTGATTTGTACTGCATACAAAGTAGTGGATTCTTCAGACACCGCACTATGGCTGCATTTATACAGGCAGCCCAATTCTGATCTTTTTTTGAATCTAATATAGTAGGTCAAAGCTGTGTGCTTGAAAACCTTGGTAGAGCATGAGTGAAGTAGACATTGTGGCACTAAAGTGAACTTTCTTTCTTTTTTGGTTTCAGACCAATGCTTACTTTTCAGATCAAATGTATTTTTTGTATTTAATAACCATATGGATATGCATAATAAAGTTGACAGGATGAACAGCAGAGGGCACTAAAACTTCAAAATGTATCGCACAAGCCCTGCTGAATGATCAAGACGTGAATAAGCATAAATCAACAGTAATCTCATTACCTGTACTTGTTGATTTAAGTCTGTCAACAAAATGATACCTCTAGTGTTGACAGGTTCACTTCTTGAGTTGCTCAGTTGTAACCAACATTCTGAAAGCATGAAGGGAAACTGTATAATAATGCCAATGCCACATTTCAACACAGTATTCTGAGTGTCCTTAGAAAATCTTTATTTCTCCATTATCTTCTGTGTTTTCTTCTTTCTGTCTTTTGCCCCTCTATTCTTACCTCACATGAGAGTAGCATTTTTGTATTTTTCAAAATACTTTTTTCTGAAGACTTCCCTAGATTACCACAAAACATTTCCGCTTGCCATAGTAGCAGGACAAAGTAACGAAACTTTCGGGTAATATCAGAGTTCATCATTTATAATAATTACAACTCTATATCTGGATATATATAGAACAAAAATATAAACACAACATGTAAAGTGTTGGTCCCATGTTTCATGAGCTGAAATAAGAAGATCCCAGAAACGTTCCATACGCATTAAAAGCTTATCTCTCAAATTTTGAGCACAAATTTGTTTACCTCCCTGTTAGTGAGTATTTATCTTTTGCAAGATAATCCCTCCACCCGACAGGTGTGGCATATCAAGAAGCTGATTAAAAAGCATGATCATTACACAGGTGCACCTTGTGCTGGGGACAATAAAAGGCCACTCTAAAATGTGCAGTTTTGTCACACAACACAATGCTACAGATGTATCAAATTTTGAGGGAGCGTGGAATTGGCATGTTGACTGCAGGAATGTCCACCAGAACGTTTGCCAGAGAATTGAATGTTCATTTCTCTACCATAAGCCACCTCCAATGTAATTTTAGAGAATTTGGCAGTACGTTCAACCGGCCTCATAACCGCAGACCACGTGTAACCAAGACAGCCCAGTACCTCCACATGCGGCTGCTTTACCTGCGGGATTGTCTGAGGCCAGCCACACGGACAGCTGATAAAGCTGAGGAGTATTTCTGTCTTTATTAAAGCCATTTTGTGGGTGGAAAAATCATTCTGATTGGCTGGGCCTGGCTCCCCAGTGGGTAGGCCTGGCTCCCAAACAACACATCCTAGATCTGAATGAAATAAATAATCTTATTAAATACTTTTTTCTTTACATAGTTGAATATGCTGACAACAAAATCACACAAAAATAATCAGTGGAAATCCAATTTATCAACCCATGGAGGTCTGGATTTGGAGTCACACTCAAAATTAAAGTAGAAAACCACACTACAGGCTCATCCAACTTTGATGTAATGTCCTTAAAACAAGTCAAAATGAGGCTCAGTAGTGTGTGTGGCCTCCACGTGCCTGTATGACCTCCCTACAACGCCTGGGCAGGCTCCTGATGAGGTGGCAGATGGTCTCCTGAGGGATCTCCTCCCAAACCTGGACTAAAGCATCCGCCAACTCCTGGACAGTCTGTGGTGCAACGTGGCATTGGTGGATGGAGCGAGACATGATGTCCCAGATGTGCTCAATTGGATTCAGGTCTGGGGAACGGGCGGGCCAGTCCATAGCATCAATGCCTTCCTCTTGCAGGAACTGCTGACACACTCCAGCCACATGAGGTCTAGCATTGTCTTGCATTAGGAAGAACCCAGGGCCAACCGCACCAGCATATGGTCTCACAAGGGGTCTGAGGATCTCATCTCGGTACCTAATGGCAGTCAGGCTACCTCTGGCAAGCACATGGAGGGCTGTGCGGCCCCCCAAAGAAATGCCACCCTACACCATGACTGACCCACCGCCAAACCGGTCATGCTGGAGGATGTTGCAGGCAGCAGAACGTTCTCCACGGCATCTCCAGACTCTGTCACGTCTGTCACGTGTGCTCAGTGTGAACCTGCTTTCATCTGTGAAGAGCACAGGGCGCCAGTGGCGAATTTGCCAATCTTGGTGTTCTCTGGCAAATTCCAAACGTCCTGCACGGTGTTGGGCTGTAAGCACAACCCCCACCTGTGGATGTCGGGCCCTCATACCACCCTCATGGAGTCTGTTTCTGACCGTTTGAGCAGACACATGCACATTTGTGGCCTGCTGGAGGTCATTTTGCAGGGCTCTGGCAGTACTCCTCCTGCTCCTCCTTGCAGAAAGGCGGAGGTAGCGGTCCTGCTGCTGGGTTGTTGCCCTCCTACGGCCTCCTCCACGTCTCCTGATGTACTGGCCTGTCTCCTGGTAGCGCCTCCATGCTCTGGACACTATGCTGACAGACACAGCAAACCTTCTTGCCACAGCTCGCATTGATGTGCCATCCTGGATGAGCTGCACTACCTGAGCCACTTGTGTGGGTTGTAGACTCCGTCTCATGCTACCACTAGAGTGAAAGCACCGCCAGCATTCAAAAGTGACCAAAACATCAGCCAGGAAGCATAGGAACTGAGAAGTGGTCTGTGGTCCCCAGCTGCAGAACCACTCCTTTATTGGGGGTGTCTTGCTATTTGCCTATAATTTCCACCTGTTGTCTATTCCATTTGCACAACAGCATGTGAAATTTATTGTCAATCAGTGTTGCTTCCTAAGTGGACAGTTTGATTTCACAGAAGTGTGATTGACTTGGAGTTACATTGTGTTGTTTAAGTGTTCCCTTTATTTTTTTGAGCAGTGTATATAAAACGTAGGCAAGTCACATTTTTGACTGCACTGGGCTTTTACGAATGAGATAGATGAAGTGATCTTATACCTGCTTATACCTGCTCTGCTGTTTTCCCAGGAGGCCAGTCTGCTTGTGTGTCTTTATCTGTGGGGACAAGGGATTCTCACAGATCCATTACTGCACTGAAAGTGTATATAACTGGGAAATGACAAACACTCAACTGTGATTGAGATCAAATGTTGCCGTCATTGAAGAGGATGCATCCTTTTGTAGCCTCACTTATGATGTCATCACTCTTCAATCCTAAAGTAAACCATAACCACTGACCCTCACTGTCTTTCGGTGCGCTCCACTGTGGCCCCTTAGGTCTGTTTTTCCTCCACTTGTGGCCTCAGTGTTCCAGCTATTTTTAAGGAACACTAATACTCAAGATTGTTCTCTGTGTCTAAGAGCATGTGAATTGTTTCTAGTTATTATGTCCATTTTCAAAGCGATTGTTCAAAATAGATCTATTGCATTTGGCACTTAATGGAGCACTTGTAAATCCCGAACAACAGAAATGCTAATTCTCACAGCCATGTCACAATTGCATGGCAATTATTTCAGAAGTTCTCTTGTCTCGTAATTGCAGCCCTCTAATGAAATCACGACATTGAAAAAACAAAAAGGACAATTTGGGGAAATCCATATCAATAAGGACACTTTACTAGACTGTCAGGAGAAATATACTCTCTGGGTTATGGGCTTAAAAAAAAGAAGATGTCTGTACCATGTCAGATATAGAGTTACATCACCATATATTACACTTGATATACATCACAGAAGACTGAAATATAACAAAACTGTTTGACATAGAAACACCGGATTTTCGTCGGTTCAAAAAATATAATCTTTATTAATTATGAAATGATGACAAATATTAATAACATTCCACACACGAGTCCAAAGAGGGCACTTTTAGTCATTGACTGCAGGAATGGGCTACAGTATGTATCTTCTCTCAGAGAAAGGAAGGCTACATGTAATATGTAGACTAAATTTGCTCACTAAAAGCCCTCATGGGAATAAAATACCCCTTAAACGTTGGTCTTTTTAGTCTGAAAATCAGCAAGAGACTCTTTGTTACTCATGAAGCGTCTCAGAGTAGGAGTGCTGATCAGGTCCCCCCCATCCATGCAATTTTATTCATTGTGATGTAAAAGGATAAACTGATCCTAGATCGGCACACCTGAGAAGCTTTATGAATATAGGTATTTTGAGCTTTCCTATAAGAAAACTCAATATGGAGACATGGTTATTGAGTCATTTAGGAACCACATACTTCAGGTCTATCCTTCGTTTGTCTTCGTAGACATTTGCTCCTCTACCTGCACTACAGAGGGTCTGGTTCATTTGGTGGGAGCTCCTTGTGAATCCATTTACATGTTCTTACCACATGGTGGAGGAAAAATAGGATTTTAAGATTTGCAGACGGAGAACTGACCGTACTCTTGAAGTAAGGTCTCTATTCAATCCGTATCATGGAAGTTCAGCGTTATTGAAATTTAAAGGCAACGTTCCAGTGTCAGTGGAGACTCCTTTCAATGTAAACGCTGCGTGTGTCGGCTCAATCGGAAATTACCTTTACATTTTGATCGCACAATCTGTAACTCTTCGGCGAAGCAGATTGAGTAGAGCCCTAAGATGTGTTTGAGTTAGTGCCATGCCTTGACAGATTCTCAGAGGTGTTGAGCTATTTCATCAAGGCTCTGAGAGTGCTTGTGTGCTGAGCTGGAGGAGTACTCTCAGGAATGTGAAAAAGCTTGAGGTGAAATATTAATTCACCAGTCAGAAATATTAAAAACTAATGTGTAACAGAACACCAAAACGGTATTAATACCTTCTGAACATACAGCGAGACCCATGCATATTTCATCCAACTTGCCACAACTGAAGTTCCCTCTGGGAAAAGCAAAGTAATTCTATTCTATTCTAATGGATCATATCCTTGAAATGAGAGAGAAGGAAGAGAGAGCATAATGAAATCAATGACATTACTATAATAGAATAAAGTACAGTGGCGACCCGTCATTCATGTTTAGCTTTTTTGTTGTTGCCTGTTTTGCATGTTATTTTGCCATTAATACGTGTCAAATATCAGTTTGCAAACAATATTACAAAATAATAATGGAGTAAATAAAGCCGCATACAAGCATGGTCTCTTTTTTGCTTTCTTGAGTAAGGCAGCTCCAAAATACATTTCAGCCTAGCTCAGTGCTTTCTGTGGTGGTGGGGCAGCCAGCGGAAAATACGGAGCGTAGGAGTTGGTAATGTTCTCTAGTTGCGCCGTGATTGGCTCAGTGTTCTGTTATTCATGGAGACACCACGTCACCGCAAAATCTAAGGGTAGAGCTTGAATATTCAAGCCCCTTGGGTGCTGCCATAGAGTTACATTAGAAGTGCCCATCCAAGAAGTCTCAAGGTCATTGGCCACAGATAAAATGACGTCAAATCACGTTATTTCTACAGTAGCTTTGATTGGACTCAACATGTCAACATCATACTTTCAAAATCAATCTACTGGCAAATCCTTTTCAATCCTTGTCATATGAAGATAAATAATGAAGAGAAATTATAGATAAAACGTATCGGTGCTCATCGGCCATTGGACATAAACATTACACAACAAGTTGGAAATCGCAATTCAACATTGAGTGGTTTGGAAGGAATCAGTGGCTAACTGCAAGCATTGCAAAGCACTCACTGCTATTCAGTGGAGTGGGTGTGTGTTCCCAAGTTTGGGTTTAAGGGTCTCTTTACCAAGCTTTAAAGGATAAACATTCAACATTGGCCATGCTGTCAATCCAGCATGACTTTTGCCCTGCTCAAAACAACTGGAAACTCAGAACTGGGAAATCTCAGACTTCAGTGAGTTGAAAACAACTGGGAACTCGGGAAAAACAGAGCTCCGACTGGGAAAATACATTTTGAAAGGTAATCCAACTCCCCTCATAATTTGGCCGACTGTTCTGGCTTGGTGGTGCACATGCAGCCTATAGCCTGTTTTAGAGAAACATAATAATCAAATATTGTAAGAGCTTTCATTGTCTGCTTATATGCTCCCTTTATTTATCCTACTGTTCTGATTGGGAGAATACTGTAAGAACGGCCTATGTTCTGAATTCTGTCGCAGTACATTTCCAAAGTGCTGAACAAATAGTTAATATTGACTACGTCCGTCATGTCTTAATCAAAATGACGGATTGCCTCTTATCCACTCCTTGTCCCCTTATGCCATAGTTTGTACATCTCAATTGTCAGTAGAAACCACATTTGTTTAAGCTAGTCAGCCATATCAGCTATGTTTTTTTTAAAGGCAGTAAATGAGGCTGAATGAATTGTTTCGCTGCCAGATCTGGATCTGCATGCTCTGACTGTATCATGCAAACTATTACTTGAGGATTCATGACATCTCATCACATTTGATGTAGCCTATGCTTGGTAAATCCAATGCGCACACACACACACACACACACACACACACACACACACACACACACACACACACACACACACACACACACACACACACACACACACACACACACACACACACACACACACACCCTTGCTGAGCCAGTAGTTTGATTGCCTTCAATAGTACACCACTTCCCACTGCAATGAACTCAACAAACAGGAGTTACATAAAT
This sequence comes from Salmo trutta, assembly GCF_901001165.1. NCBI lineage: Eukaryota > Metazoa > Chordata > Actinopteri > Salmoniformes > Salmonidae > Salmo > Salmo trutta. The sequence continues at coordinate 33,740,100 of NC_042958.1, forward strand.
GATACAGATATATCAGTTTGACGCTGACCTCTTTAGGATGGCGTGGGGCCTTATATCATGGTGGAGGTGTGATGCTTTCCTGCCTGTGTGTGTGTGTGTGGGTGTGTTGCATGTGGTTGATACTGAACAGGAAGCACATGTCCCACCATGCAGTGATTTGGTACTTTTGATCTGTCCTCAGCCCACCTTCCTACTATGACACTGTGATTATCCTGTGTACTGAACAGCCTTTGATTCATTTGTCTCCAGGCTGTTTCTGGGCTTCATCTTTTCTCCTTTTAATGTTGTTTTACACTGGCTATCTGGTAAACACACACTTGACCAGCCGTGCTCAGAGTATGTTCATCAGAATGATCAGAAGGCGTATATTACTGGACACACGTTGTCAAAGGATCTGGGTTAAGCAGACAGCGAGAAGCATAGGCAAACAGAAAAGGACCAGCACAATATTGTACAGAGGTTGCAATTATATACCTACCCTACCCAAGTCCATACAATGCCAAGTCCATACATACAGTACAGATTATATGTTGGTTAACTGAGGTGATAATTCTGCATGACTAGGAAGCAGAGACCCGAACAGAGCTGAGGAGAAGTGTCATTGTGCCAAAAGCAGCCCATACACAAAGGACTGATCCACTTTCTTTCAGCACCTGTCTGTTTTGGAAAGAAAACAAATACTTGGTTGGATGGCCATCAAACCTCTGCAACTTATCCAGAACGCTGCAGCCGGCCTGGTGTTCAACCTTCCCAAGTTCTCTAATGTCACCCTGCTCCTCCACACACTCCACTGGCTTCCAGTCGAAGCTCTCATCCACTACAAGACCATGGCACTTGCTTATGGAGCAGCAAGAGGAACTGCCCCTTCCTACCTTCAGGCTATGCTCAAACCCTACACCCTAACCCGAGCACTCTGTTCTGCCACCTCTGGTCTCTTGGCCCTCCCACCCCTACGGGAGGGCAGCTCCCGCTCAGCCCAGGCCAAGCTCTTCTCTGTCCTGGCACCCCACTGGTGGAACCAGCTTCCCCCTGAAGCTAGGATAGATGGACAGGATCCATCTTCTGAAAAGTTCTGAAACCCTACCTCTTCAAAGAGTGTCTTAATAATATCTTCTTAAGCTGACAGTCCCCAAAATCAGGCATTAGAATATATATTTTTTAATATGTTTACATTACTTATTTGATTGATTACCCGCTGTTTTATAAGTCAGAAGACAGACGTCCAGATGTCAACGTCCAAATAAATGTATATTTGCCTCCCTCTAGTGGTTGGCTGCATCATTACATCCATTTATATAACTTCACTGCAACATTACGTCAAAGGGGTGGTCCTTTGAAAAACATTTAACCAGCTCAATTGCATCATGGCACAGACATGGCAAAGCATGCTGAATTTGTCTCGAGCAGGCGGATATAAATACATTACTTTCATAGCGCTACAATAAAGAATGCGACCTACACACACCCTAAAATAAGTAAAGAATTTATTTTGTTTGGAAGTGAAACATTTGTTTTATGCCGGAGGAAGACACAATTGCAAATGCTTAGAATGACAAAATGCAGCCTTTTACATAGCCTTTCTCCCCTTGTCTATAGGAGGGTCACACCAGGTTTAAATGGCCCAAATGTTGATTCAGACATTCACAAATTTGACAGATGTTTACCATCACTTAATGTCATGATATGTTTGGTAAAGTAATTGGTAAATATGGTGACATATCTTGGGTGGATATTCCTAAAACAGATTATAACTATATATGGACATATTATAAAGTATGAAAAGGCTTATTCATTCACAATTTTTATTTATGTTTTATTACACTTTTATTGTGTACTAGATCATAAATAAAGAATTCCAGGTGAAAGCCAAAGGTCAAAGCTTTCTGGTGGGTGGGGGGACACTACTATATGAATAAAAATATTGCCCTCTTTCTAGATTGATGACTAAAACCATAGTGAAACAGTGCAAAACGTCTGTCAGGTCAACTTTAATCCCAAAGCACCCCCCCTCGCACCCCCTCCTCACTCTTCCCCCCAAATAAGCAAACAATATAATACAAAACAAAAAAAATAAAAGCCTTTTGTGATCTAAAACTCACGCTTGACTTTTATTCCCCCTTACTAGCTCTGACTTTGCTGATAGCTACTTTATTGAAGAAAAATGTACTTACTATGACTGTGATACGGTATTTGGTTGTCCCACCTAGCTATATTAACATGAATTCACTAACTGTAAGTCGCTCTGGATAAGAGCGTCTGCTAAATGACTAAAATGTAAAAATGGCTTCAGTTGACCAAATCCTGGCCGAGCCAAAAATCACCTCTTACATACAAGATGGCTCTCTGATGGTGTGGATGGTAGTGGTGTGTGTGTGTGCTTCTCCCCAGAGCCACAAACAAACGGCTGGTTTCAGATGGCACCCCCCGTGTGCAACTGTCAGAATCTATGTGATTATAGCTTTTCTCAATATCCTTGGAATATCTACTATATTGTTACTACTGTATATTACCATGTTTTATTTAAAAATGCAATATGCAGAAATCACTCTGTCATTTCCTGTTGTGTCGTCTGCAAACTTGATGATTGAGTTGGAGGCGTGCTTGGCCACACAGTCATGGGTGAACAGGGAGTTCAGTGTGATTATAGCTTTGCTCAATATCCTTGAAATGTCTACCCTATTGAAATATTCACAACAAGGAACTTGAAGCTTTCCACCTTCTCCACTGCGGTCCCGTCAATGTAGATAGGTGGGTGCTCCCTCTGCTGTTTCCTGAAGTCCGCGATCATCTCCTTTGTTTTGTTGACGTTGAGTGAGAGGTTGTTCCCTCACCTCCTCCCTGTAGGCTGTCTTGTCATTATTGGTAATCAAGCCTACTACTGTTGTGTCGTCTGCAAACTTGATGATTAAGTTGGAAGCGTGCTTGGCCAAGCAGTCATGGGTGAACAGGGAGTACAGGAGGGGGCTGAGCAGCACCCTTGTGGGGCCCCAGTGTTGAGGATCAGCGGAGTGGAGGTGATGTTTCCTACCTTCACCACCTGGGGGCACCCCGTCAGGAAGTCCAGGACCCAGTTGCACACTGCGGGGTTCAGACCCAGGGCCTCGAGCTTAATGATGAGCTTGGAGGGTGCTATGGTGTTGAATGTTGAACTATAGTCAATAAACAGCATTCTTACATAGGTATTCCTCTTGTCCAGATGGGATAGGGCAGTGTGCAGAGTGGTGGCGATTGCATCGTCTGTGGATCTATTGGGGTGGTAAGCAAATTGAGGTGGGTCTAGGGTGTCAGGTAAGGTAGAGGTGATATGATCCTAAACTAGTCTCTGAAAGCACTTCATGATGACAGAAGTGAGTGCTACGGGGTGATAGTTATTTAGTTCAGTTACCTTTGGCTTCTTGGGTACAGGAACAATGGTGGCCATCTTGAAGCATGTGGGGACAGCAGACTGGGATAGGGGGAGATTGAATATGTCTGTAAACACACCAGCCAGCTGGTCTGCGCATGCTCTGAGGACGCGGCTAGGGATGCTGTCTGGGCTGGCAGCCCTGCGAGAGTGAACACTTTTAAATGTTTTACTCATGTCGGCCACGGAGATGGAGAGCCCACAGTCCTTGCTAGGCCGCCTCGGTGGCACTGTGTTATCCTCAAAGCGTGCAAAGAATGTGTTTAGCCTGTCCGGAAGCAAGACGTCGGTCTCAGCGACGTGGCTGGTTTTCCTTTTGTAGTCCGTGATTGTTTGTAGTCCCTGCCACATATGTCTCGTGTCTAAGCCATTGAATTGCGACTCCACTTTATCTCTATACTGACGTTTAGCTTGTTTGATTGCCTTGCGGGGTGAATAACTACACTGTTTATAGTCTGTCATATTACCAGTCGCCTTGCCATGGTTAAATGCGGTGGTTCGCGCTTTCAGTTTTGCGCGAATGCTACCATCTTTCTGGTTAGGGTAGGTTTTAATAGTCACAGTGGGTACTACATCTCCTGTACACTTCCTTATAAACTCAGTCACCGTATCCGTGAATGGGTCTAGATCATTTTCGCAAGCTACCCGGAACATATCCCAGTCCACGTGATCAAAACAATCCTGAAGCATGGATTCCGATTGGTTAGACCAGTGTTGAATAGTACGAAACACGGGCACTTCCTGTTTGAGTTTCTGCCTGTAGGACGGGAGGAGCAAGATGGAGTCGTGGTCAGATTTGCCGTAAGGAGGGCGGGGGAGGGCTTTGTAAGCATTCCGGAAGTTTGAATAGCAATGGTCGAGAGTCTTAGTAGCTGTCTTAGTTGGACAGTCGATATGTTGATAGAACTTCGGGCAGCCTAGTCCTCGGATTTGCTTTGTTAAAATCCCCAGCTACAATAAATGCAGCCTCAGGATATGTGGTTTCCAGTTTGCATAAAGTCCAGAAAAGTTATTTGAGGGCCGCCGAGGTTTCGGCTTGAGGTGGGATGTGAATGGCCGTGGCAATGACGGAGGAGAATTCTCTTGGGAGATAATATAGTCGGCATTTAATTGTGAGATATTCTAGGTTGGGTGAACAAAAGGACTTGAGTTCCTGTATGTTCCTAGAATTACACCATGAGTTGTTAAACAGGAAACACACCCCTCCGCCCTTCTGCTTCCTGGAGAGATATTTATTCCTGTCTGCGCAATGTACTGAGAATCCTTCTGGCTTTATCGTCTCTGACAGAGTATCCCGAGAGAGCCATGTTTCTGTGAAACAAAGTATGTTACAGGCCCCGATGTCTCTCTGGAACGAAATCCTTGCTCTAAGCTCATCAACTTTGTTATCCAAAGACGGAAGCGGTGGATGGTGTGCGCGCCTCCTAAGTCGAACCAGCAGGCCGCCTCGAGTGCCTCTCCTCCGCCGGCGATGTTTTGGGTCGGCCTCTGCAGTAAGTTCAACTGCTCTGGGGAGAGTGAACAAAGGATCTGCTCCAGGGAAGTCGTATTCCTGATTGTAATGCTGGTAGTTCTGGTGAGTTACTGCCACTGTAATGTCCAATAGTTTTTCCCGGCTAATATTGTAAAAAATAGTACATAAAAAACGAAATACTGCAAAGTTTTCGAAGAGCTAGTCGTGATGCTGCCGTCTCCGTTGGCACCATCTTCTATGGATAAAAACAAGCTGATTTCAAAAGACCCAGGTGGGACTTGAACCCACAATCCCCAGCGGCTGATGCCTTATCCATTAGGCCACTGGGCCAATGACTGCTTCCTCTTGGTCTCATGTTGCCCACAATTAAACTTCCTTGTTTATTTCTATTTCCATGTTATTGCAAAGCAGAGATATCACTAGAGATTAATGGATAGGGGGGCTAAGCCTCTTTTAAGGGGGACTGGGCATACTCCCCCAGGATTTGTTTTAAAGCCCCCAAAACGTATTTTCATCATATATTTTTAAAGTAACAACGGGTGTAAAATCTATCAAAATAAGATTATTTTTGGTCAAGGTTTGCTAAAAGTATACCTGTCTCATAGTTTGTGTGTAATGAACACGATGGGAGACAGAGAGCTGGTTTCAAGTGCAGGGTGCAGGAGGTGTTTATTGGTAAAGAACCACAGGAGGAGGCAGGTAGCTAGGTCCAGGGGCAGGCAGAAGGTCATACACAGGGGTCCAAAAAGGTAACAGTACAGACAGGGAAAACGCTAGTAATGTCACCCAGGAGATCAGGCAATAGGTTGATAACAGGAAATCCGATAGGCTAAAGTACAGGCAGGGAATAGGCAAAAGGTGTCGTTAGTGAGGCAGGCCAAAACTATCATACACTTGAGGATTAAATTACGGGAAAAACAGAGCTCTGAATAGAAGTGTGTCACAAAACAAACAATACCTCACAATGATGTGGTGCAAAGAACGGAACTGAATAGTGTGTTATAATGATATACAGGTGTGTGAACAGGTGATCAGAATTCAGGTGATTGGGATCTGGAGAGTGAGCTGCCTTCAGAGGATCTATGTGTTTGAGAGTGTGAGTTGGAAGCAGACGTTACATTGTGTTAGACACTGATCTAATATGACTTACTTAAATTCTATCCAAAGAAGTCCACTCTGTCCCCAGCCATCCATCCAACAACAAAAGGCACAAAAATGGCTGTACTATGTAGCCAAAATACTTTGGGATTTTATTTTGTGAGAGAGAGAGGAGAGGAGAGAGAGAAAGGTTCAGGTCATGTTATATCATTAGGAAAAAAACAGTATCATCCACAAAGGGGCAGAACTAAATTCAACTAATGAGCTAAATAAAATAAAAAAACTGAAAAATAATTAGGAATAAAATCTGATCAAAAAGTAAGATCCCAAACAAATATTAGAACCTATATTAAGGAACTGCTCCTCCTGCTTCTCTCTTTTGATGCTTATTTTGTGGGTGGACGCATCAAAGTGTACCTCCTATTTTTAAAGGTTGCAAAGTGGTCAATGACACTATTGTGGCTTAGTGGCCCAAACACTTCACCCTCAATGGACATGGCTGCAAGACTTGCAAGCCTTTTCTGACCCATTGTCTTATGCAACCAGGAGTGCATCTGGCGCAGTGCACTAAGGGACCTTTCACAGGAGCAGCTGCTCACAGGAATTGTGAGGGCAACCTGAATGATTTCTTCAGAGAAGGAAACTTATCATCATCCAGGAGGTTATGCACAGAAAGCACATCCAGCCTCTCTTTTCCGGGCAAGAAAATTTCCGGCCACCAACATCTCTTCTGTTTTAACCTCAATACTGTAGTGCTTGGCAAACTCAGTTAAGCATGATGTATCAAGGAAGTTTTTTGAGTTGGGTTACCATGCCTGTATGCCTTTGATCAGACCTGCAGCTACAGTCGAGAATCCATCTTGTCCAAGCAGGGGAGCAACAACTCTGTTTTCATTGTTTGGGAACATGACAATTCTGTACCTAAACCCAAGGAGGTCTCCACCACAAAATCTGCCATTTTCCTTTGTTTGCTATTTCTTCCTCTGGAATATTGTGAATTTCAAAGAGTGCTTTGGTTCTGTCATAAAGCTCTATGGCAAATGCATCTGTGCATTTGCCTATCAGTGTGTCACATACAGCTTGTTTGCCAGAACAAGCTTCTGCCAGGCCTACAGTCTCTTTCTGGAGGAACTTATGTAGTCCCTCAGTTATAGAAATAAGGCACTGAAACATCAGTAGCAAATACATGGTGGAGAACTTATGAAGCTTTGCTCTCAGACCAAGAGCCATGGGGGATGATATGGCAGATAGACAATCAAATAGAGCAGTTAAAGTGTCCAGGACTGCATTCATGGACCGCAGCTGGCACACCCAGCGAGTGTTTGAGAGCTGTACAGTTCAGCTGATGCTATTCCAAGTTTGAACTTGTGGTGGTTAACTAGGGATGTACTGAAAAACAAATACACATTCTCCAAGAAATTGAAAAACTCAGCAGCCTCCGGAATAGCCCTGCAAGTATGACACAATACCAAATGAAACTCATGAGCATAGCAATGTACATAAATTGCCTCCGGATGCAGCACTCTGAAATGTGCTTGCACACCTCCTTTGGACCCACTCATGACAGCTGCACCATCATAGGTCTGTGCAACCCACTTTAGGCCTGCTACCCCTCCCATTTGGAGCTGCTGTTGCAACTAATTTGCTATCGATTGGGCATCAAATGACTTCATTTCTGCTTGTGCTAGTAAAAGCTCCTTAACTGTCCCCTCTGTCACATACAGTTGAAGTCGGAAGTTTCCATACACTTAGGTTGGAGTCATTAAAACTCGTTTTTCAACCATTCCACAAATTTCTTGTTATTTACAAACTATAGTTTTGGCAAATCGGTTAGGACATCAACTTTGGGCATGACACAAGTAATTTTCCCAACAATTGTTTACAGACAGATGATTTCATGTATAATTCACTGTATCACAATTCCAGTGGGTCAGAAGTTTACATACACTATGTTGACTGTGCCTTTAAACAGCTTGGAAAATTCAAGGAAATTATGGCATGGCTTTAGAAGCTTCTGATAGGCTAATTGACATAATTTGAGTCAATTGGAGGTGTACCTGTGGATGTATTTCAAGGCCTAAAATAAAATAGAACTGTTTGGCCATAATGACCATCGTTATGTTTGGAGGAAAAAGGGGGATGCTGGCAAGCCAAAGAACACCATTCCAACTGTAAAGCACAGGGGTGGCAGCATCATGTTGTGGGGGTGCTTTGCTGCAGGAGGGACTGGTGCACTTCAGAAAATAGATGGCATCAAGAGGAAAGAAAATTATGTGGATATATTGAATCAACATCTCAAGACATCAGTCAGGAAGTTAAAGCTTGGTCACAAATGGGTCTTCCAAATGGAAAATGACCCCAAGCATACAGTGGGGCGAAAAGTATTGATCCCCTGCTGACTTTGTAGGTTTGTCCACTGACAAAGAAAGGATCAGTCTATAATTTTAATGGTAGGTTTATTTGAACAGTGAGAGACAGAATAACAACAAAAATATCCAGAAAAACGCATGTCAAAAATGTTATAAATTGATTTGCATTTTAATGAGGGAAATAAGTATTTGACCCCCTCTCAATCAGAAAGATTTCTGGCTCCCAGGTGTCTTTTATACAGGTAACGAGCTGAGATTAGGAGCACACTCTTAAAGGGAGTGCTCCTAACCGCAGCTTGTTACCTGTAAAAAAGACACCTGTCAACAGAAGCAATCAATCAATCAGATTCCAAACTCTCCACCATGGCCAAGACCAAAGTACTCTCCAAGGATGTCAGGGACAAGATTTTAGACCTACATAAGGCTGGAATGGGCTACAAGACCATCGCTAAGCAGCTTGGTGAGAAGGTGACAACAATTGGTGCGATTATTCGCAAATGGAAGAAACACAAAAGAACTGTCAATATCTCTCGGCCTGGGGCTCCATGCAAGATCTCACCTCGTGGAGTTGCAATGATCATGAGAATGGTGAGGAATCAGCCCAGAACTACACGGGAGGATCTTGTCAATGATCTCAAGGCAGCTGGGACCATTGTCACCAAGAAAACAATTGGTAACACACTACGCCGTGAAGGACTGAAATGCTGCAGCGCCTGCAAGGTCCCCTGCTCAAGAATACATATACATGCCCGTCTGAAGTTTGCCAATGAACATCTGAATGACTCAGAGGACAACTGGTGAAAGTGTTGTGGTCAGATGAGACCAAAATGGAGCTCTTTGACATCAACTCAACTCGCCGTGTTTGGAGGAGGAGGAATGCTGCCTATGACCCCAAGAACACCATCTCCACCATCAAACATGGAGGTGGAAACATTATGCTTTGGGGGTGTTTTTCTGTTAAGGGGACAGGACAACTTCAACGCATCAAAGGGATGATGGACGGGGCCATGTACTGTCAAATCTTGGGTGAGAACATCCTTCCCTCAGCCAGGGCATTGAAAATGGGTCGTGGATGGGTATTCCAGCATGACAATGACCCAAAACACACGGCCAAGGCAACAAAGGAGTGGCTCAAGAAGAAGCACATTAAGGTCCTCGAGTGGCCTAGCCAGTCTCCAGACCTTAATCCCATAGAAAATCTGTGGAGGGTTCGAGTTGCCACACGTCAGCCTCGAAACCTTAATGACTTGGAGAAGATCTGCAAAGAGGAGTGGGACAAAATCCCTCCTGAGATGTGTGCAAACCTGGTGGCCAACTACAAGAAACGTCTGACCTCTGTGATTGCCAACAAGGGTTTTGCCACCAAGTATTAAGTCATGTTTTGCAGAGGGGTCAAATACTTATTTCCCTCATTAAAATGCAAATCATTTTATAACATTTTTGACATGCGTTTTTCTGGATTTTTGTTGTTGTTATTCTGTCTCTCACTGTTCAAATGAACCTACTATTAAAATTATAGACTGATCATTTCTTTGTAAGTGGGCAAACGTACAAAATCAGCAGGGGATCAAATACTTTTTTCCTTCACTGTACCTCCAAAGTTGTGGCAAAATGGCTTCAGGACAACAAAGTCAAGGTATTGGAGGGGCCATCACAAAGCCCTGAACTCAATCCCATGGACAATTTGTTGGCAGAACTGAAAAAGCGTGTGCGAGCAAGGAGGCCTACAAACCTGACTCAGTTACACCAGCTCTGTCAGGAGGAATTGGCCAAAATTCACCCAACTTATTGTGGGAAGCTTGTGGAAGGCTACCTGAAACTTTTGACCCAAGTTAATTAATTTAAAGGCAATGCTACCAAATAATACATTTTTACATTAAAAAAAACATTTTAGTCATTTAGCAGACACTCTTATCCAGAGCGACTTACAGTAGTGAATGCATACATTTAATTTAATTTAAAAAAATTTTGTGCTGGCCCCCCGTGGGAATCAAACCCACAACCCTGGCATTGCAAACACCATGCTCTACCAACTGAGCTACAGGGAAGGCTAATAATTGAATGTATGTAAACTTCTGACCCAGTGGGAATGTGATGAAAGAAATAAAAGCTGAAATCTATTTTGTGAAGTGCACCAGTCCCTCCTGCAGCAAAGCACCCCCACAACATGATGCTGCCACCCCCGTGCTTCACGGTTGGGATGGTGTTCTTCGGCTTGCAAGCTTCCCCCTTTTTCCTCCAAACATAACGATTGTCATTATGGCCAAACAGTTCTATTTTCGTTTCATCACACCAGACGACATTTCTCCAAAAAGTAAGATCTTTGTCCCCATGTGCAGTTGCAAACCGTAGTCTGGCTTTTTTTATGGCGGTTTTGGAGCAGTGGCTTCGTGCTTGCTGAGCGACCTTTCAGGTTATGTCGATATAGGACCCGTTTTACTGTGGATACTGATACTTTTGTACCTGTTTTCTCCAGCATCTTCACAATGTCCTTTGCTGTTGTTCTGGTATTTCATTTGCTATTCTATTGTTTTCGCATCAAAGTACATTCATCTCTAGGAGACAGAACGCGTCTCCTTCCTGAGCGGTATGATGGCTGCGTGGACCCACAGTGTTTATACTTGCGTACTATTGTTTGAACAGATGAACGTGGTACTTTCAAGCGTTTGGAAATTGCTCCCAAGTATGAACCAGACTTATGGAGATCTACAATTTTTTTCTGAGGTCTTGGCTGATTTCTTTTGATTTTCCCATGATGTCAAGCGAAGAGGCAGTGAGTTTGAAGGTAGGCCTTGAAATACATCCACAGGTACACCTCCAATTGAATCAAATGATGTCAATTAGCCTATCAGAAGCTTCTAAAGCAGTTACATTATTTTCTGGAATTTTCCAAGCTGTTTAAAGGCACAGTCAACTTCGTGTATGTAAAGTTCTGACCCACTGGAATTGTGATACATAAGTGAAATAATCTGTCTGTAAACAATTGTTGGAAAAATTACTTGTGTCATGCACAAAGTAGATGTCCTAACCGACTTGCCAAAACTATAGTTTGTTAACAAGAAATGTGTGGAGTGGTTGAAAAACGAGTTTTAATGACTCCAACCTAAGTGTATGTAAACTTCCCACTTCAACTGTATGTTATGTGAGCCATGAGAATGACAACAATGGCAGTGTATGCGTTTGATTGTGTCCTCACGTTGGGCCAGGAGAATCATTAACCTTTTCCTCATACAAATTCACCATATTGGCAATAGCCAATATTGCCAATATGACACAATCTTCTTTTTTATCCTAGAACATTTTACTGTGTCCAATAGTCGGTCGTTGTTCCAGCAATGTTCAGTGGGTTGCAGACACTCAGTCCTCAGTATTATTTACTTTTAGTCATTACAAATATTGAGCCCAGTAGATAGGTTACCTAATGCAAGGTATAACTCACATAATGGTTGTAGTTAAATCACATTTCAGTGGATGGGACAGGTTAATCATTAGGAACAGAGGCTTTAGTCAACCCCATCATTACATCACCCAGCCATCAGGACTCAGGGAATTGAGCTTGACTGACTGGTCCTACACTAGAAGACCAGTGACACCAGTGACACCAATTGACCTTCTGTTGGGCTGTCACGTCTACACGGCTGGAGGTGTGAAAAACAGCTGTACGAATCCAGACAATACAGCCAGGTATAGCAACAGGTACACAACAACAACAACAAAAACACACGCACACACTCTCGGTCTGGTATCTCCACTTTCAGAGAGCCATCTTGTATGTGATTTTTGGCTTGGCTGGTTTTTGCTGGATTGTCACGATTGAGCTGAATAGGTTTTACTGCATATGTTAACCTAATCCCAATATGCACCCCTCTGTAAAGTTTTTATTTAGCTGGTGACTAGGGAGGATCATTTGCAAAGCAAGCAGTATGGGGAATATATCCTAAGGAATAAAGTTATTTCCACTATATTTCCTAATCACACAGATTAAATTACCTATAAAACAGATCCATGCCCACACATTTACTTTTTAATGGTCATTTAATTATTCATTAGTTCTAATTTGCATTTTCTTCTAATTCAATCAATGATTCATGAATAATGTTATTACAGTGAGGGAAAAAAGTATTTGATCCCGTGCTGATTTCCTACATTTGCCCACTGACAAAGAAATGATCAGTCTATAATTTTAATGGTAGGTTTATTTGAACAGTGAGAGACCGAATAACAACAAAAAAATCCAGAAAAACTCATGTCAAAAATGTTATAAAATTATTTGCATTTTAATGAGGGAAATAAGTATTTGACCCCCTCTCAATCAGAAAAATTTCTGGCTCCCAGGTGACTTTTATACAGGTAACAAGCTGAGATTAGGAGCACACTCTTAAAGGGAGTGCTCCTAATCTCAGTTTGTTACCTGTAAAAAAGACGCCTGTCCACAGAAGCAATCAATCAATCAGATTCCAAACTCTCCACCATGGCCAAGACCAAAGAGCTCTCCAAGGATGTCAGGGACAAGATTGTAGACCTACACAAGGCTGGAATGGGCTACAAGACCATCGCCAAGCAGCTTGGTGAGAAGGTGACAACAGTTGGTGCAATTATTCGCAAATGGAAGAAACACAAAAGAACTGTCAATCTCCCTCGGCCTAGGGCTCCATGCAAGATCTCACCTCGTGGAGTTGCAATGATCATGAGAACGGTGAGGAATCAGCCCAGAACTACACGGGAGGATCTTGTCAATGACCATAGTCACCAAGAAAACAATTGGTAACACACTACACCGTGAAGGACTGAAATCCTGCAGCGCCCGCAAGGTCCACCTGCTCAAGAAAGTACATATACATGCCCGTCTGAAGTTTGCCAATGAACATCTGAATGATTCAGAGGACAACTGGGTGAAAGTGTTGTGGTCAGATGAGACCAAAATGGAGCTCTTTGGCATCAACTCAACTCGCCGTGTTTATAGGAGGAGGAATGCTGCCTATGACCCCAAGAACACCATCCCCACCGTCAAACATGGAGGTGGAAACATTATGCTTTGGGGATCTTTTTCTGCTAAGGGGACAGGACAACTTCACCGCATCAAAGGGACAATGGACGGGGCCATGTACCGTCAAATCTTGGGTGAGAACCTCTTTCCCTCAGCCAGGGCATTGAAAATGGGTCGTGGATGGGTATTCCAGCATGACAATGACCCAAAACAAACGGCCAAGGCAACAAAGGAGTGGCTCAAGAAGAAGCACATTAAGGTCCTGGAGTGGCCTAGCCAGTCTCCAGACCTTAATCCCATAGAAAATCTGTGGAGGGAGCTGAAGGTTCGAGTTGCCACACATCAGCCTCGAAACCTTAATGACTTGGAGAAGATCTGCAAAGAGGAGTGGGAGAAAATCCCTCCTGAGATGTGCAAACCTGGTGGCCAACTACAAGAAACGTCTGACCTCTGTGATTGCCAACAAGGGTTTTGCCACCAAGTACTAAGTCATGTTTTGCAGAGGGGTCAAATACTTATTTCCCTCATTAAAATGCAAATCATTTTATAACATTTTTGACATGCGTTTTTCTGGATTTTTTTGTTGTTATTCTGTCTCTCACTGTTCAAATACTACCATTAAAATTATAGACTGATCATTTCTTTGTCAGTGGGCAAACGTACAAAATCAGCAGGGGATCAAATACTTTTTCCCTCACTGTACGTTGTCATAGATCTAGGTTGTTTTTTTGCGCTTAGGAGGGCACACATTTCCTCTTGAAACAGAAGCTACCAACCAACCCACTTGCAGCACTTGTCTCGGCAAAGTCAAGGACTTTCAGACTGCCAGCTTGGGCCAGAACATTTAGAAATTGAAGGCACCCACTAGACACACACTGCTAACTGCTTAGACACCCACAGATGACTGTGACCAAATAATGGAGCCTTTAGGGATATTGTGTAATCAGCAGGCATTACTCATGCAATTACCCTGGTGCTTGCCTAGAGAGCAGCAAATGAAACTGCCCATCCCTACCTTCAGGCTATGCTCAAACCCTACACCACAACCCAAGCACCCTGTTCTGCCACCCCCATTTATTATTTAACAACACAAGTCAGGTAAGAACAAATTCTTATTTACAATTACAGCCTACTGGGGAACAGTGGGTTAACTGACTTGTTCAGGGGCAGAACAACATATTTTTACCTTGTGAGCTCAGGGATTCAATCCAGCAACCTTTGAGTTACTGGCCCAACACTAACCACTTGGCTACCTGCCACCCCATAAACCTGGGCTTATCTTTTCCTACGAGCCCTGACTTTGCTGTTATTTTCTTTATTTAGGAAACGTTTACTTAATACGACTACGATATGTGGTTGACTCACCTAGCTATATTAAGATGAATGCACTAACAGTAAGGCGCTCTGGCTAAGAGTGTCTGCTAAATGACTAAAATGTAAAACGTAGATGATGGGGTGAATCATATGAATCACACATCTCAAAAGGGCAAAACATGTGGAGAGGAGTGGTTGAGTGTTAGCTCTCCTGGCACATATAACATCTATGATTCCAGACCGGCGACTGTGGCTCAAACCCTGCCCTTCCCTCTGTTTTTCTCACCTGCATGTATCCCATCTGATTCCTTCCCTGTCAAAATAACATAAATATGTTTTTCAGTCGGCATATCATAAAAGGTGGTTGTTGTGTTGGTCCTGTTTTCATCATACAGCACTGGACATTTGAACTGGAACAGCCAGATAGATGCATGAATATAAATTGTGCTATAAAAATTCTGGGATCTTTTTACTGGGTAAGGTGAGCCATCAACAGCAGACAGCAGCTGTGAGATGGCAAGTCAGGGGGGAGCACGGTGGGGGTGGGATGTGTGTGTGCGACCGACTGTGTGTGTTTTGGACCATAAATATTCCTGCAGTCACTGAGGAAGAAGGGTTTCTCTGGCTGCAGAACAAAGGAGCCTGCTCTAGATGGATCCAATCCACCTCTGAGTCTATCTGTATCCCAAATGATACCATTTTCCCTATGTACAGTACACTCTTAGAAAAAAATGTGCTATCCAGAACCTAAAAGGGTTCTTCGGCTGTCCCCATATGAGAACCCTTTGAAGAACCATTTTGGGTTCCAGGTAGAACCCTTTTGGATTCCAAGGAGAACCCTTTCCATAGAGGGTTCTACATGGAACCCAAAAGGGTTCTATCTGAAACCAAAAACGGTTCTACCAGGAACCAAAAAGAGTTATCCTATGGGGTCAACTGAATAACTGTTTTGGAACCCTTTTTTCTAAGAGTGTAGTGTACTACATTGGATCAGGGCCTATAGGGCTCTATTCAAAAGTAGTGCGCTATATAGGGAATCGGGTGCTAGTTGGGACACAGAGCATGTCTCTAATACTGCTGAGGATTATGGAAATCCTTTACCCCCACTCATCTCGTTACACGGATGGAACAGACATAAGAAGATACAACCTTTTCAGAAGCCCAGGACTGATTATTTTCAACAACTGCCAACAGGCGTCCATACGAGATAAGTCCATGAGAATCCACTATATGATTGAACATTAGGACACAGAAGCAATGTTAAGACTACAATCTTGAGTGCTATTTCAAACTAACAAAATAATCCCATTTGATACTGTATATGCATAATTGTATTGCATATCTGTTGCACAAATCAAAGGTCAATCATGCTCATTATTAATCATGCAAACTATTGAGAGCTCAGCAAGAGGACATGATCAACATGAAAAAATTACAGAAATTGCACTTTTTCTAGCCCACTGATTCTTTGTCCAACAACCAGGTTCAACCACTGCAGCCCCATCGATTAGAATGGGGGTGTGCTTGGTCCTCTTTTTCCTGTAGTCCTTAATCATCTCCTTTGTCTTGATCACGCTGAGAGAAAGGTTGTTGTCCTGCCACCACACTGCCAGGTCTCTGACCTCCTCCCTATAGGCTGTCTCGTCGTTGTCGGTGATCAGGCCTACCACTGTTGTGTCATCGGCAAATTTAATGATGGTGTTGGACTCGTGCCTGGCCGTGCAGCCATGAGTGAACAAGGAGTACAGGAGGGGACTGAGCATTCACCCCTGAGGGTCAGCGTGGCTTATGTGTTGTTACCTACCTTTACCACCTGGGGGCGGCCGGTAAGGAAGTCCAGGATCCAATTGCAGAGGGAGGTGTTTAGTTCCTGGGTCCTTAGCTTATTGATGAGCTTTGAGGGCACTATGGTGTTGAACGCTGAGCTGTAGTCAATGAATAGCATTCTCACATAGGTGTTCCTTTTTGTCCAGGTGGGAAAGGGCAGTGTGGAGTGCAATAGAGATTGCATCGTCTGTGGATCTGTTGGGGCGGTATGGAAATTGGAGTGGGTCTAGGGTTTCTGAGATGATGGTATTGATGTGAGCCATTTCAAAGCACTTTATGGCTACAGACGTGAGTGCTACGGGTCGGTAGTCATTTAGGTAGGTTACCTTAGTGTTCTTGGGCACAGGGACCATGGTGGTCTGCTTAAAACATGTTTGCATTACAGACTCGGACAGGGAGAGGTTGAAAATGTCAGTGAAGACACTTGCCCGTTGGTCAGCGCATGCTCGCAGTGCATGTCCTGGTAATCTGTCTGGCCCTGTGGCCTGTTTAAAGGTCTTACTGCGGAGAGCGTGATCACACAGTCTTCTGGAACAGCTGGTGCTCTCTGCATGTTTCAGTGTTATTTGCCTCGAAGCGAGCATAGAAGTAGTTTAGCTCGTATGGTAGGCCCGTGTCACTGGGAAGCTCTTGGCTGTGCTTCCCGTTGTAGTCTGTAATGGTTTGCAAGCCCTGCCACATCCAACGAGCATCAGAGCCGGTGTAGTACAATTCGATCTTAGTCCTGTATTGACCCTTTGCCTGTTTGATGGTTCGTCGTAGGTCATAGTGGGATTTCTTATAAGCTTCCGGGTTAGAGTCCTGCTCCTTGAAAGCGGCAGCTCTACCCTTAAGCTCAGTGTGGATGATGCCTGTAATCCATGGCTTCTGGTTGGGGTATGTACATACGGTCACTGTGGGGACGATGTCGTCAATGCACTTATTGATGAAGCCAATGACTGATGTGGTGTACTCCTCAATGCCATCGGAGGAATCCCGGAACATATTCCAGTCTGTGTTAGCAAAACAGTCCTGTAGCTTAGCATCTGCTTCATCTGACCATTTTTTATTGATCTAGTCACTGGTGCTTCCTGCTTAAAATTTTGCTAGTAAGCAGGAATCAGGAGGATAGAATTATGGTCAGATTTGTCAAATGGAGGGTGAGGGAGAGCTTTGTATGCGTCTCTGTGTGTGGAGTATAGGTGGTCCAGAGTTTTTTTTCCACTGGTTGCACATTTAACATGCTGATAGAAATTTGGTAAAACGGATTTAAGTTTCCCTGCATTAAAGTCCCCAGCTACTAGGAGCGCCGCCTCTGGGTGAGCGTTTTCTTGTTTGCTTATGGCGGAATACAGTTAATTCAATGCTGTCTTAGTGCCAGCCTCTGATGAAATTTCTCTCGGTAGATAGTGTGGTCTACAGCGTATCGTGAGATACTCTACCTCAGGTGGGCAATAACTCGAGACTTCCTTAGATATCGTGCACCAGCTGTTGTTTACAAAAATACATAGTCTGCCGCCCCTTGTTTTACCAGACGCCGCTGTTCTATCCTGCCGGTACATCGTATAACCAACCAGCTGTATGTTGATATTGTCATCGTTCAGCCATGACTCCGTGAAGCATAAGATGTAGTTTTTAATGTCCAGTTGGTAGTTTAATTTTCCGTGTAACTCGTCGATTTTATTCTGAAAGGATTGCACGTTTGCTAGCAGAATGGAGGGAAGTGGGAGTTTATTCGATTGCCTATGAATTCTCAGAAGGAAGCCTGCCCTTCGGTAGCGGCAACATTATGTACAAAATAAAAGTTAAAAAATAAGTTACAAACAACGCAAATGAACGAACAAAAAAACTATCGGCTCGGGGCACGTAAAACGTCTGCCTTCTTCTCCAGTGCCATATTACAGATCTTGAACCCAGGTCTGAACCCAGGTCTGTTAGGCAAAGAACTACATGTAGCTGACTTCCTGTTCAGAACAGCTCAATCAAGCACAGAGCACAGACAAATGCAAACACCAGCCACGGTCTACGCTATGGGTCTAGCCGCAACTGACCTGGAAAAGGTGGATCACACATGTCAACATCTCAACTAAGACAATGGAGACAACCAAAGCACACTGTTCCCAGGACCCACTGTTTCAGGCTCTGTACGCACAAATAAAAAACATCTGGCCTGGAACCAAACAGGCTATGAGTCACACACTGAAAGATTTCTGGACGTACAAAGAGGAGCTCACCGCAGAAAATGGAGTGATATTTAAAGGAAACAGAGTCTTCATCCCTGACATGTTATGCGCATACTTTCAAAACAAAATACACTCTGGCCACTCAGGCATAGAGGCCCGTCTCAGAAAGGCACGTGATGCTGTTTTCTGGCCAAGGATTACAGAGGACGTAAAGATCTTTATCAGCAAATGTGCAACCTGCAACTCCATCCAGAAGAGACAACAAAAGGAGACTCTCACCCCCCACCAAATCCCTCCCCTCCCATGGTCCAAGATCGGGATAGACTTAGTTACTCACAGTCAACAAAAGCAACTACCTCATCATGGTCGATTATTACTCGGACTACTGGGAGCTCGATGTGCTGACTGACACCACATCAGACACCATCAGTGAATGCTGCAAAAAGCAATTCAGCAGACATGTTGTTGCTCACACTGTTCTTTCTGGTAATTTACATTTACATTTACGTCATTATGCCCCCCCCCCTTTTCCGGGAATGGACTTTCTAAAATGTGCTAATGAGTGGGACTTTAAACATGTGACGTCATCACCATATCACAGCCAAAGGAATAGCCAAAACACTCCTAAAAAAGGCTGTGATGGATGGTGAAGACCCATGGAAAGCAGTGTTGGCATGGCGGAATAATCCATCAGAGGGACTTAACAGTTTTCCGGTACTGTGACTCATGTCTAGACGCACACGCACAATCCTACCCACCATTAAAAACTGCTCAAACCCCAAGTGGTACAAAATGTAATTCCAAGAAAACAAGCCAAAGGGCTGACAGCAAAACACCACCATGACACACATGCCTGTGACATGCCCAACATCATCCAGGGACCGCCTCTTGTTTTGAAGGATGGGGCTGGAGAAATCTAACCAGTAATACTTTTGTAGCTATATATTTTAAGCTGTGATGGAGGAAGACAATGGAACTAAGCTCATGAGGCATTTCTAAGTTATCAATGGCTATATATCATTAATTATGTCCAAAAATGGATGTAACAATCCCAGACTGCCCCTTTAGTGCATGAGATAAAAGTTTAAAAAATGACAATCTCTTGAAGTGATGACCTATAACTAATAATTGCTGTTGACTTTAAATAGTCCACATGAGATAGGTCAGCTGCTTCCCAATTATGATCTTTTTCACAATTATTGGCAGAAGAGCTGACCTGATTGGTCAAAAGACCAATTAGAGGGAAAATATCCAAATTCGGCTGCCTTTGTAAATACAGCCATAAATAGCACATATCCATGAGAACGGAGATAAATGATCAGACTTTAGATTTTTCCACACACGTGCTGGGTTCTTTTACCATGCTAAGTATTGACAGTTTGTCATTTGGCCCTAACATTTAATGTCCACAGTCTCCAGATCTCAGTCCGAGTTTGAAGGACAGTCGTGTTGATTTAGAAACATCGACACGTCCAAGGAGAAGAAGAAAAAACAATCACCTATAGTACCCTTCATGAGTCAAAGAGGATATAAGCCAATCACTTTGTTTCCCCAGGCTTGGGGAGGTGTTTTCAGGCCATACCTGCACCTCTACTCCTGCAATAATGCCACTAGAACCGTCTGTGCAGTAATATAGACGCCAAGACTCCTGATTGATTGAATTTCCCCTAGTCTCTAAGATAACGTGGCCCCCCTCCTTTCCTCCGCAAGCTCTTTCAAACAGGGTTGGGGTCAATTCCACAAACTTAATTCCAAATTTAATTCCAATAAATTCCATCAATTCAAAATTCCTGCAGGGAAAACCACATGAGAAATGATTTTATGTGAAGCGAATGTGACAACATGGAAAATAACCTATGATGACATGAAACTACACGTGAAAACATTGAGCACATTTTGAAAATAAATGTAAGATGTGGATGAAACATTTCAATAAGTGATATCATGAAACTACATGTGACAACATTTGAACGTTTTTCACATGTAAAACTGCAAATTAAATAATGCAATTCCACATGTGACAGTTAGATTTTCACAAATTTGAAACTGCAAATGTCACATTTGCATCTGCAATTCACATGTTAGGAGAAAACATGTTATTCTCCTCACATGTGAAAAGGTGATGTTAACATGTGAACTCTAAATGTAATACATGTGAACATATGGTTTCACATGCAAACAACTGACCTGACATGGGTCTCTTTTATCTTCATATGTGAAAGAATCAGCTCAGTTTCACACGTGAAACTACACATTTCATGTGTTTTTTTGGAAGGAATGTAATAAAATAAAAGTGGTACGCTGTTCAGCTAAAATAGTGTACACATCTTTAATCAATATGATTACAATTATTATTTACATTTTATAAAATAAATTTGATTAGGAGTGTTTCTTAGCCTTTAATTACTCGAATCCTTTTCGAGTTTTTTAAGATCATTAGGATCTCTGACTAAACACTCAACCATTAAAGACTTCCTGCAAGTCTGTTCCCTTTATACATTTAATTGTTAGGGAACTACTATCACATACAGTGCCTTCAGAAAGTATTCATACCCCTTTACTTAGTCCACATTTTGTTGTGTTACAGCTTGAATAAAAATGTGATATTTAACATTAGTTTTTTCACCCGTCTACACACAATACTCCAAAATGACAAAGTGAAAACATGTTTTAGGATTTTATTGAAAATGTATTGAAAATTAAATACAGAAATATTTAATTTACAGAAGTATTCACACCTTTGAGTCAATAATTTGGCAATGATTACAACTGTGAGTCTTTCTGGAAAAGTCTCTAAGAGCTTTCCACACCTGGATTGTGCAACATTTGCAAATTATTCATAAAATAATTATTCTAGCTCTGTCAAATTGGTTGTTGATCATTGCTAGACAACCATCTTCAGGTCTTGCCATAGATTTTCAAGTAGATTTAAGTCAAAACTATAACTTGTCCACTCAGGAACATTCACTGTCTTCTTGGTAAGCAACTCCAGTGAAGATTTGGCCTTGTGTTTTAGGTTATTGTCCTGCTGAAAGGAAAAATATTGCTATTTTTAAAAAAGCGATAGAAAGTTGGTTGTAATTTAAGTTTAACCCACCAGAAAATACAGAACAAATAATACAACTAATATTATGGTTAAACTCAAATATACTAACTGATAAAAAAATATTATAAAAAATAATTTAAAAAAAAGTATAGTCTTTGTAAATGATATCATAAATAGGACTGGTGGAGTTAGGTCACACATGCAGCTAACAAAAATATATGGAAATGTCTGCTCTTCCCAAAATTACAACCAACTAATTGCAGCATTACCACAGATGCTAAACTACAGAACTGTTTTGCTGCCACAGACTGGAAAATGTTCCGGGACTCATTCGATGGCATAGAGGACTATACCACATCAGTCACTGGCTTTATCAATAAGTGCATCGATGACGTTGTCCTCACAGTGACCCTACGTACATACCCCAACCAGAAGCCATGGATTACAGGCAACATCCGCTCTGAGCTAAAGGGTAGAGCTGCCGCTTTCAAGGAGCGGGACTCTAACCCGGACGCTTATAAGAAATCCCGCTATGCCCTGAGACGAACCATCAAACAGGCAAAGCGTGAATAAAGGACTAAGATTGAATCCTACTACACTGGCTCCGACGCTCGTTGGATGTGGCAGGGCTTGCAAACTATTACGGACTACAAAGGGAACCCCAGGCGCGAGCTGCCCATTGACACAAGCCTACCAGACAAGCTAAATTACTTCCATGCACGCTTCGAGGCAAGCAATACTGTATGATTAAGCTCACCGTAGTGAGTGTCTTCACTGACATTTTCAACCTGTCCCTGGCCGAGTCTGTAATACCTACATGTTTTAAGCAGACACCATAGTCCCTGTACCCAAGAACACCAAGGTAACCTGCCTAAATGACTACCGAACAGTAGCACTCACGTCTGTAGCCATGAAGTGCTTAGTGCCCTCAAAGCTCTCCACTAAGCTAAGGACCCTGGGACTAAACACCTCCCTCTGCAACTTGATCCTGGACCTCCTGATGGGCCGCCCACAGGTGGTAAGGGTAGGCAACAACACATCTGCCACACTGATCCTCAACACGGGGTCCCTTCAGGGGTGCGTGCTTAGTCCTCTCCTGTACTCCCTGTTCACCCATGACTGCATGGCCAAGCACATCGCCAACACCATCATTAAGTTTGCCGACGACACAACGGTGGTTAGGCCTGATTACCGACAACGATGAGACAGCCTATGAGGAGGAGGTCAGAGACCTGGTAGTGTGGTGGCAGGACAACAGCCTCTCCCTCAACGTGATCAAGACAAAGGAGATGATCGTGGACTACAGGGAAAGGAGGGCCGAACACACCCCCATTCTTATCGACGGGGCTGTAGTGGAGCAGGTTGAGAGCTTCAAGTTTCTTGTTGTCCACATCACCAACAAACGATCATGGTCCAAACACACCAAGAGGGCACGACAACACCTGTTCCCCCCCCAGGAGACTGAAAAGACTTGGCATGGGCCTCAGATCCTCAAAAGGTTCTGCAGCTGCACCATCGAGAGCATCCTGACTGGTTGCATCACCGCCTGGTATGGCAACTGCTCGGCCTCCGACCACAAGGAGCTACAGAGGGTAGTGCGTACGGTCCAGTACATCACTGGGGCCAAGCTTCCTGTCATCCAGGACCTCTATACCAGGCGGTGTCAGAGGAAGACCCTAAAAATTGCCAAAGACTCTAGCCACCCTAGTCATAGACTGTTCTATCTGCTACCTATCTTCTACCTATCTATCTGCTACTCACTGTTAATTATCTATGTATAGCCACTTTACCTTTACCTATATGTAAATATTACCTCAATTACCTCAACTAACCTGTACCCCCGCACATTGACTCGGTACAGGTACTCCCTGTATATAGGCTCATTATTTTATTGATTCTCTTTTATTTTTTACTTTAGTTTATTTAATAAATATTTTTCTTAACTCAAATCAAATCAAATCAAATTTATTTATATAGCCCTTCGTACATCAGCTGAAATCTCAAAGTGCTGTACAGAAACCCAGCCTAAAACCCCAAACAGCAAGCAATGCATGTGAAAGAAGCACGGTGGCTGGGAAAAACTCCCTAGGAAAAACTCCTGAGAAAGGCCAAAAACCTAGGAAGAAACCTAGAGAGGAACCAGGCTATGAGGGGTGGCCAGTCCTCTTCTGGCTGTGCCGGGTGGATATTATAACAGAACATGGTCAAGATGTTAAAATGTTCGTAAATGACCAGCATGGTCAAATAATAATAATCATAGTAATTGTCGAGGGTGCAACAAGCACGTCCGGTGAACAGGTCTGGGTTCCGTAGCCGCAGGCAGAACAGTTGAAACTGGAGCAGCAGCATGGCCAGGTGGACTGGGGACAGCAAGGAGTCATCATGCCAGGTAGTCCTAGGGCTCAGGTCCTCCGAGAGAAAGAAAGAAAGAAAGAAAGAGAGAATTAGAGAGAGCATATTTACATTCACACAGGACACTGGATAAGACAAGAGAATACTCCAGATGTAACAGACTGACCCTAGCCCCCCGACACATAAACTACTGCAGCATAAATACTGGAGGCTGAGACAGGAGGGATCAGAAGACACTGTGGCCCCATCCGATGATACCCCCGGACAGGGCCAAACAGGCAGGATATAACCCCACCCACTTTGCCAAAGCACAGCCCCCACACCACTAGAGGGATATCTACAACCACCAACTTACCGTCCGAAGACAAGGCCGAGTATAGCCCACAAAGACTCTTATTTTTCTTAAAACTGCATTGTTTGTTAAGGGCTTGTAAGTAAGCATTTCACAGTATGGTCTACACGTGTTGTATTCTGCACATGTGACAAATAACATTTGATTGGATTTGAAAATGGAAGATTCAAGTGGAAGGGGGAAAAAGTAAGAACTTGTCTGTCGGCCCTGCATTAAAGTCGAAAATTGGTCAAAGAAAATTGTGATAAATTAAAAAGTATACCAGTTTAATTTAAGGACCAACAAATTGACAGCTATGCCATATAGATTGCAAAATAATTCGGAAGATATTTTGGATGTACCGATTCCATGGCACATGGTTTATGAACGACACCGCATTCAACACTTAGAATTGTCCTATTTAAATTATTATACAACATTTTTGAATCAAAAGAATGTTATATACAGTGCATTCGGAAAGTATTCAGACCCCTTGACCTTTTCCACATTTTGTTATGTTACAGTCTTATTCTAAAATGGATTAAATAGTTTTCCCCCCCTCATCCATCTACACACAATACCCCATAATGACAAAGCAAAAAAACTAAATGTTTTTTTGTTGTTGAGCAAATGTATATAACAAAAAACTTTATTACATTTACATAAGTATTCAGACCCTTTACTCAGTACTTACTTGAAGCACCTTTGGCAGCATTACAGCCTCGAGTCTTCTTGGGTATGAAGCTAAAAGCTTGGCACAGCTGTATTTGGGGAGTTTCTTCCCTTCTTCCCTACAGATCCTCTCAAGCTCTGTCAGGTTGGAGGGGGAGCGTCACTGCACAGATATTTTCAGGTCTCTCCAGAGATGTTAGATCGGATTCAAGTCCGGGCTCTGGCTGGGCCACTCAAGGACATTCAGAGACTTGTCCCTAAGCCACTCTCGTGTTGTCTTGTCTGTGTGCTTAGGTTCTGTGTGCTTAGGTTCATTGTCCTGTTGCTTAGGTTCATTGTCCTGTTGGAAGGTGAACCTTCGTCCCAGTCTGAGGTCTTGAGCGCTCTGGAGCAGGTTTTCATCAAGGATCTCTCTGTACTTTGCTCCATTCATCTTTCCCTCAATTTCAGCAGCAGTCCCTGCTTATCTCAACCAGCTTCACCTGGAATGCTTTTCCAACAGTCTTGAAGGAGTTCCCACATATACTGAGCACTTGTTGGCTTGTTTTCCTTCACTCCGAGCTCCAACTCATCCCAAACCATCTCAATTGGGTTGAGGTTGGGTGATTGTAGAGGCCAGGTCATCTTATGCATCACTCTCCTTCTTGGTCAAATAGCCTGTACAGAGCCTGGAGGTGTGTTGGGTCATTGTCCTGTTGAAAAACAAATGATAGTCCCAGAGATTATTTTGCCGCACACAACATTTTCCCACAATGTACCATAATTCACAGTATGCTGCTATTAAGTAATACAGTACTATCCTGTAAAATTGTATTGTACAATTATTTTACAGCAGTGTAGTGGAACGCCATTGAGCCCCCATATGTATTGCTCTTTTCAGTACTGTATTGTAATATAGAATTACAGTAGCTAACTGTGAATGTTTTGCTGTAAATTTAGAGCAATTTGTTACAGTGATTCAAATGTATTTTTAGCTACATGTCACTGCTGGTCATTCATGCATTTAATTGCTCAATCACTTGTTCATTAACCCCTTCAGATTGTGTAAGTGTATTCTTTCTGTGTGTGTCTATTGTGATATGCTTATGTCTAAGTTTGTGTGTCTGAACGTGTGTGTACTTAGGCTTCTGGAAGTCCCTTATATGGTTTCCCCTGAGATGCCGTTCACTTGTCCACATATAACCATTGTTTGTATTTGTTCGTGTGTGTAAATGTGCACGTGTAATTCTATGTGTGTGTATATGTACTGCGTGGGTGTGTGGGCATTAGCCTGTGTGAGTGTTGTCAGCTGTGACCTTGAGTTTGTGTGCGTATGAATGTGCATGTGTAATTCTGTGTGTGTGTCTATGTGCTGCGTGGGTGTTAGCTTGTATGCGTGAGTGTCTTTGAGGATCCCTATGCACAGGCAACAGTCCATTTTGCTTGAAGTACCTTGACAGGTTAGAGTTCATTACTCCAGGGGAATATTTATTGTTTTCTCTTATCTCCTTTCTCTTGGCAGAAGTCCAAATCCGCTAGATACTCCTCTTATCGCTTCCCCACAGAAAGTCTCCAAGATTACAGAATAACAGAGCACAATTATTAGATCACTAACATGATTCATTATTATTAGAATTATAGTCTTACTATTATTCATTATTATTAGGATTGCAGAGTCTTCTCAACACTATTCACTCATCATTGATTTAATTGACTTATTTTAGCTATTTGAAGGTTTTCTGTATAGTTGTCTATTGTTGGTGAGGCATATTATTATGCTTTAATGTTACTCCTGAATAGTTTTTTTTAACAAAGCTGAGATTTACTTTGAAGTCCAAAGTGTAGTAATACAGGTGAACTCAGTTGTTGACACAGATATGGTGGCGTAGCAGGAAGATCAGAATTCCGTGAACCAAGAGGTTGTTCAAATCCCAGGTGAGGACATGTTGAATACTTACTGTATAAATAAACATACATAACGTAATCATGTACGTCAAATACGTATGCTGAAAACACTGTGACCGCGTGATGTTCCGCTGGACATCCTAATGACTTACTTTTGTATGTTAAATCTCATGTGAAACATATCCACGTGAAACTTCATGTAAAATATCACCACATGTGAAGTGTTCCAAAAACCACAAGGTTTCACATGATTTCACATGAGGTGTTGTGAGTGTTTTAAGTGTGTGTTATAAGTGTTGTGAATGTTGTAAGTGTTATGAGTGTTGTGTGTTGTAAGTGTATGTTATAAGTGTTGAGTGTTGTGTGAGTGTTAAAGCACAGTGGCTTAGCATTGTTCAGCATAGCTAGTGGACAGTAGCTATGTTTCCATTCAATTGGCGACAGATTTTCATGAGAATACTCTAAAATCCGCATGAATAAAATATGATGCATTTTCCCCAGCAGAGACGTGTTTACATCAAATTGACCTTTGCGGTTAAATTCCTATGTACAGAATAAAAAATACTTGCTAAATGGGTTTTTATCGCATTTTCAACTCTACTGATGGTTTTGTCACAAAAAATGTTACGTTATAGAGCGAATGTGCCCACTCTGGTCTTGGCACGTGCGCTCTAGCCAACAGCTCGCAGATACAGTGCGGTTATAGCCTACATGATGAGATTCTTATGGACGGAAGAGCGAGATCATTTTTTTATTTTTCAAACGGAAGCAAAGCATTTATTGATCATGTCACCAGACACAGACCTTCAATATCAGTAGAGGCTGCTGAGGGGAGGATGGCTAATAATAATGGCTGGAATGGAGCCAATCGAATGGCATCAAACCCATGCAAACCATGGGTTTGATGTATCTGATACCATTCCACTGATTCCGCTCCAATCATTCCTCCACAGTTAAGGTACCACCAACCTCCTGCGCTCTATATTTATTGGAAAGGATCACTAAGCTCGTCACCTTGCACTTTCACCACCCTGTAAAGTTCATCATAACCTATATCATCTGTAGCTTAATAAATTGCCCGCTTTGAGGATAACACAGTGCCTCCGACGTCTACCAAAGACTGTGGGCTCTCCTTCTCCGTGGCCGACGTGAGTAAGACATTTAAGCGTGTTAACCCTCCCCTAGCCGCATCCTCAGAGCATCCGCAGACCAGCTGGCTGGACTGTTTACGGACATATTCAATCTCTCCCTATCCCAGTCTGCTGTCCCCACCTGCTTCAAGTCACACATTGCTGCACTGTCAGAAGTAGAAGCACAAGCATTTTGCTACACCTGCAATAACATCTGCTAAACACGTGTATGTGACCAATAACATTTTGATTGGATTTGATTTGGAATGGGCAAGACAAGATTTAAGTGTCTTGGTAGTATGGTAGTAGATGCCAGCCGCATCAGTGTGACTGTGTCAAGAACTGCAACACTGTTGGGTTTGTCACACTCAACAGTTTCCCGTGTGTACCAAGAATGGTCCACCACCCAAAGGACATCTAGCTGGCTTGACACAACTGTGGGAAGCATTGGAGTCAACATGGGCCAGCATCCCTGTGGAACGCTTTCTACACCTTGTAGAGTCAATTCCCTGATGATTTGAGGCTGTTCTGAGGGAAGAAGGGGGTGCAACTCAATATTAGGAAGGTGTTCCTAATGTTTTGTACACTCAGTGTACATTTCTGAGTAAACTTACAATTCTTTAATGATACTGGACATGTGGACCATGTTTGACCATGTTTGTGTCCAGACCTGCTGGATATAAAAGTAGCCTCTAAGTGCAAGCGTGACTCCCTATTTAATTTCTGTACCACAGATGTTCATCAATCCACAACAGCGGCAAAGAATTGGCTGAATATTTATGTAATTGGCTGAATATATTAATACGATATAGCACAATGTTGCTTTCTTTATGGATTAGTTGAGCGATTACATTTTCGAACAGTTTCTTTTTTCTGCTTTATGTTGTAACAGGCATCGTAAGGAGTGGACCAAAATGCAGCGGGTATATTCATCATCAAACAAACGACGAAAACAGTCCAATAAGTTGCACAGACTATACTGGAAACAACCACCCACAAACACAAGAGAAAACTAACCCAACTAAATATGGCCTCCAATTAGAGACAACGACACCCTCTAATTGGAGGTCATTACCAAAAACCCAACATAGAAATAGAAAACATAGATAAACACATAGAACTAGATAACATAGAACATAAACCAAAAACCCCGAAACACACAAAACAAACACCCCCTGCCATGCCCTGACCAAACTACAATAACAAATAACCATTTTTACTGGTCAGGATGTGACAGTACCCCCCCCCCCCAAAGGTGCAGACCCCAAATGCACCTCAAAACAAAAACCCCACAAAAATGAACCCCAAACTTAAAGGGAGGGAAGGGAGGGTGGCCACCGTCAACGACGGCTCCCGTGCTACACCCCTCCCCCCCCAATCCTCCAACTACGGAGGTGGCTCTGGCTCTGGCCTTAGTCCCCATTCTAACCTGCCCACCCCCCGCTGAAGGCTCAGGGCTGAGGTGCGTCGCTGGAGACCTCGGGCTGAGGTGCGTCGCTGGAGACCTCGGGCTGAGCTGCGTCGCTGGAGACCTCGGGCTGAGGAGCGTCGCTGGAGACTCAGGGCTGAGGAGCGTCGCTGGAGACTCAGGGCTGAGGGGCATCTCTGCAGGCTCCGGACTGTGGGCCGTCTCTGCAGGCTCCGGACTGTGGACCGTCTCTGCAGGCTCCGGACTGTGGGCCATCTCTGCAGGCTTCGGACTGTGGGCCGTCTCTGCAGGCTCTGGACTGTGGACCGTCTCTGCAGGCTCGGCTGAGCTGCGGGCTGACCTCGGGCTGAGCTGCGTCGCTGGAGACCTCGGGCTGAGGTGTGTTGCTGGAGACCTCGGCTGAGGAGCGTCGCTGGAGACCTCGGGCTGAGGAGCGTCGCTGGAGACCTCGGGCTGAGGAGCGTCCCTGGAGCCCTCGGGCTGAGGAGCGTCGCTGGAGACTCAGGGCTGAGGAGCATCGCTGGAGACTCAGGGCTGAGGAGCGTCGCTGGAGACTCAGGGCTGAGGAGCGTCGCTGGAGACTCAGGGCTGAGGAGCGTCGCTGGAGACTCAGGGCTGAGGGGCGTCTCTGCAGGCTCCGGACTGTGGGCTGTCTCTGCAGGCTCCGGACTGTGGGCCATCTCTGCAGGCTCCGGACTGTGGGCCGTCTCTGCAGGTTCCGGACTGTGGGCCGTCTCTGCCGGTTCAGGACTGTGGGCCGTCTCTGCAGGCTCCGGACTGTGGGCCGTCTCTGCAGGCTCCGGACTGTGGGCCGACTCTGCAGGCTCTGGACTGTGGGCCGTCTCTGCCGGTTCCGGACTGTGGGTCGTCTCTGCCGGTTCCGGACTGTGGGCCGTCTCTGCAGGCTCCGGACTGTGGGCCGTCTCTGCAGGCTCCGGACTGTGGGCCGTCTCTGCAGGCTCCGGACTGTGGGCCGTCTCTGTCAGTTCCGGACTGTGGGTCGTCTCTGCCGGTTCCGGACTGTGGGCCGTCTCTGCAGGCTCCGGACTGTGGGCCGTCTCTGCAGGCTCCGGACTGTGGGCCGTCTCTGACGGTTCCGGACTATAGGACGTCGCCGGAAGCACTGGACGGGGAACTGTCGCCGGAAGCTCTGGACGGGGAACTGTCGCCGGAAGCTCTGGACGGGGAACTGTCGCCGGAAGCTCTGGACGGGGAACTGTCGCCGGAAGCTCTGGACGGGGAACTGTCGCCGGAAGCTCTGGATGGGGAACTGTCGCCAGAAGCTCTGGACGGGGACTGCGCACTGAAGGCCTGATGCGTGGGGCTGGCTTAGGAGGCTCCAGACTAGTAACCCGCACCACAGGGCTAGTGCGAGGAGCAGGATCAGGACGTACTGGGCTGGGAAGGTGCACTGGAGGCCTGATGCGTGGGGCTGGCTTTGGAGGCGCCAGACTATTGACACGCACCTCAGGGCTAGTGCGAGGAGCAGGAACAGGACGTACTGGACTGGGCAAGCGCACTAGAGACCTGATGCGTGGGGCTGGCTTTGGGGGAGCCTAGTGACACGCACCACAGGGCTAGTGCGAGAAGCAGGAACAGGATACACTGGGTCTTGAAGACGCACTGGAGGTCTGGAGCGCAAAGCCTGCACAACCTATCCTGGCTGAGTTGTCACTATAGCCCTGCACGGTCAGAGTGCTGGCACAGGGCAAACTGGGCTGTGCTGAGGAATGTTGGCTGCCATGCGTAGAGCAGGCGCAGGGTAGCCTGGACCTAGGAGACGCACTGGTGGCCAGATGTGCTGAGCAGGCATACTCCTTCCTGGCTGGATGTCCACTCTAGCACGGCACTTGCGGGGGGCTGGTATCGACCGCACCGGACTGTGCTTGTGGATGGGCGAGACCGTGCGCACTTCCGCATAGCACGGTGCTCTCCACGCCAAACGCTCTCCATAATAAGCACGAGGAGTTGGTTCAGGTCTATTGCCTGACGTACCCCAACTCCCCGTGTGCCTCCCCCAAAAATGTTATGGGGCTGCCTCCTCTCCTCCTGAAATGGAGGATATAATGCCTCATACCTCCGTTGTTCTGCCTTTGCTGCCTCCAGTTCCTCCTTCGGTCGCCGGTACTCCCCAGCCTGCCCCCAGGGTCCCTTTCCATGTAATATTTCCTCCTATGTCCACGACTCCAAATATTTATCCTGCTGCTCCTTCTTCCGCTGCTTGGTCCTCTTTTGGTGGGTGGTTCTGTAACAGGCGTCGTAAGGAGTGGACCAAAATGCTGTGGGTATATTTATCATCTTCTTCTTTATTGAAGGAAAAACACTTAAACAAAACAAACGACGAAAACAGTCCAATATGGTGCACAGACTATACTGGAAACAACCACCCACAAACACAAGAGAAAACTAACCCAACTTAATATGGCCTCCAATTAGAGACAACGACACCCTCTAATTGGAGGTCATTACCAAAAACCCAACATAGAAATAGAAAACCTAGATAAACACATAGAACTAGATAACATAGAACATAAACCAAAAACCCCGAAACACACAAAACGAACACCCCCTGCCACGCCCTGACCAAACTACAATAACAAATAACCCCTTTTACTGGTCAGGACGTGACACATGTCTGCCAAGTTTCAGTGGTACTCTGAGGTATTTTATATGTCAAGCCCCAAAAACTAGAATCATATTATATTTCTATGGTCTAGCCAGTAGACAAGAGTTCCCAGGCTGTATAGCAGCTTGCCCAATCACATCTGTGACGTCATTATCTATCTACCTCAGCTTCAGGACCACTTGTGTCTCTCTATCCACATTCTTTTTAGCATTTCACCATCCACGGGCAATGCAATCAACGCATTTCTTTATAAAATTAAATGGATCCTATTCATATTCTAGTGCTGAGTGATTAGTGTTTTTTGAAGTTGGTTCGGTTTCGGTTCATTATAAAAAAATTATTATGGTTTTTGATTTCGGTTTTGAAAATATGAAAAAACATTACATGAACTATGCATTAGCTTATGTGGCTTGAATGCTGTAACAACACAGAATACAACTACAGTTTTTTCCAATTGTTCACACACATTTCCTGAAACTACATCTCAGGTACTCAAAACTCAAAACACAAAACACAAAACAATTTCCTCAAACCCACAGACATCTTGCAAAATGAAACACAGCAATTAAAATCATGTACTCCCTGCTCAAAATGAATCTCTGCATACCAACGAGACACACACACATCAAATGAATCTAACTTAGTGACAACTGAGATCACGCTAGTGTGACATTTTCAAAACACTACATCAGAACCTATTTCAGTGTAAAGACTAAGCTTTTGTTGTTATACTGTATATTGTTTGTGTGTACTCAAACAAGAAAGGAACACAAATGAACCGGTCAATTTGTAAAAAAAGTTAATTGCTCAGAACTTTCATATTCAAATGCTTTCATATCTTCAGGAGAATTTAGACTAAAATCTTTCACTTCAACAGTCCATAATGTATTCGATGGTGAAACATCAAGAGGTGCGCATCATCAGACATCAAAGTGGCCTACTTGATAAATAAGCCTTCGGGCTCACTGATTTATTCAAATGTTGGATGTTTAGCATGGAATAGAAAAACATTGGAAAAGAAAGAGGGGAAAAGAGAGAAAGAGGAAGAGACACAGCATGCTAGTCCCTACTGAGATATTACCCTGCTGCAACCACTTCACAATCACCTTTTTTTGAATCCCCATGCCCTTCTCCAGAATCACCATGCCCTTCTAAAAAATATATATATATATATATATATATATATATATATATATATATATATATATATATATATAGTCACACATGTACACATTCTCAAGTCAAATTACATACTAGCAGCAGCACTCAATTGATATGAATACATTTGAAGAGTTTATTTCCAAAATGCTATATCCACAAATGTTTCACATTTGTTTTTTTTTTCATCCGAAATGATTGCTTAAGAGCACCTTAATGTGTGCATTAAATTTTTTTAAATAAATGCTATATAGCCGTTATTTAGCTTGAATTTAATGTTCGTATCCTGTATATTTTACTCTGATATGTGGCTGTCTCATCCAGCCACAGTGCATTCGGAAAAGTATTCAGAACCCTTGACCATTTCCACGTTCTGTTACGTTACAGCCTTATTCTAAAATTGATTAAATCATTTTTTTTCAATCATCAATCAATACACAACACCTCATCATGCCAAATGTGTTAAACATATTAAAAATAATGACCTGAAATACCTTATTTACATAAGTATTCAAACCCTTTGTTATGAGACTCGAAATTGAATTTCCATTGCTCACCCTCATCATGTTTCTACAACTTGATGGGAGTCCACCTGTGGTAAATTCAATTGATTGGACATGATTTGGAAAGGCACACATCTGTATATAAAGGTCCCACAGTTGACTGTGCATGTCAGAGCAAAAACCAAGCCATGAGGTCGAAGGAATTGTCCGTAGAGCTCCGAGACAGGATTGTGTTGAGGCACAGATCTGAGGAAGGTCACCAAAAAATGTCTACAGTATTGAAGGTCCCCAAGAACACAGTGGACTCCATCATTCTTAAATGGAAGTAGTTTGGAACCACCAAAACTTCCTAGAGCTGGCCACCCGGCCAAACTGAGCATTTGGGGGAGAAGGGCCTTGGTGAGGGAGGAAACCAAGAGCCCGATGGTTACTCTGAAAGAGCTCCAGAGTTCCTCTGTAGAGATGGGAGAACCTTCTAGAAGGACAACCATTTCTGCAGCATCCACCAATCAGGCCTTTATGGTAGTGGCCAGACAGAAGCCACTCCTCAGTAAAAGGCAGATAACAGCCCGCTTGGAGTTTGTCAAAAGGCACCTAAAGGACAGACCAAAAACAAGATTCTTTGGTCTGATGAAACCAAGATTGAACTCTTTGGCCTGAATGCCAAGCATCACGTCTGGAGGAAACCTGGCACCATCCCTATGGTGAAGCATGGTGGTGGGAGCATCATGTTGTGGGGATGTTTTCAGCGGCAGGGACTGGGAGACTGGTCAGGATGGAGGAAAAGATGAGCAGAGAAAAGTACAGAGAGATACTTGATGAAAACCTGCTCCAGAGTGCTCAAGACGTCAGACTGGGGCGAAGGTTCACCTTCCAACAGGACAATGACCTTAAGCACACAGCCAATACAATGCAGGAGTGGCTTTGGGACAAGTCTCTGAATGTTCTTGAGTGGGCCAGCCAGAGCCCGGACTTGAACCTGATTCAACATCTCTGGAGAGACCTGAAAATAGCTGTGCAGCGACACTCCCACTCCAACCTGACAGAGCATGAGAGAATCTGCAAAGAAGAATGGGAGAAACTCCCCAAATACAGGTGTGCCAAGCTTGTTGCGTCATACCCAAGAAGACTCGAGGCTGTAATCGGTCTGAATACTTTCTGAATGCACTGTATCTTAAGATGAATGCTCTTACTGTAAGTCGCTCTGGACAAGAGCATCTGCTAAAAATTAAAACATTTAAAATGTAAATGTTTTACACACATATCTCATATTATTATTATTCAAGCATTTATTTAAATAATTGTATTATAATTGATGTCACCAATGTATCATTTGTCAATGTCTTTCTTACAAATGCCACATTTTGGGGCGATAGGTAGCCTAGTGGTTAGAGCATTTGACCAGAAACTGAAAGGTTGCTAGATCAAGTCCCTGAGCTGACAAAGTAAAAATCTGTCGTTCTGCCTCTGAACAAAGCAGTTAACCCACTGTTCCTAGGCCGTCATTGGAAATAAGAATTTGTTCTTAACTGACATGCCTAGTTAAATAAATAAGAAAGGTTACTGTGTAAATCCTAGCAGTACTTCTTATTTTGTCTGAGAGTGAGGCGGATATACAGTATAGCATTTTGAAAAAAAAATACATAAATATTTGTCCCTCTGAAATGAAAACATCAGGTAATAGATTTTAAACAAATACATGTATGTCATTAAACAACCCCATGCCATGATTAGAGAGTGAAACACAAATCTCTCGTAATTGTTTTCAAGAATAAAAGCTAATTTACCAACACTTCTGAAAATGGATATAGCATTTTGGAATAAAACTCTTGGGTTCGATAGTATAATTAGGGCTAGCTGGCGAGGGCATGTAACATATTTCCTTTGATCTTAAATTGATTTTGAACTATCATTGCCTTTGAAGAATTCTGCTTCATATCAATGACATTTAATCACCATTTTCATTTCAATTATGCAATATATTAAAATGCAAATGCAGTATACTGTATGTCACTGAACAGTAATTGAGATACAGCCTTTGTCAGTGTACTCCCTTGTATTCCATATTTTACTCCACGGATGAGAAAGAAAAAGGATGGTCAATTCTTTCTTGCACAAGTACTCTAGTCAACCTCATATATCTCTTCAATGACACCAAACACTAAATCTCAGGATAACCAGAATTTTTTTTACATTATCTTGGTGACCTTGGCTGTATAAATAAAATTGGAAGACACTTTAGATATATCATGACTCCTGCCATGCCTGCCCATGCCTCCAATTATTAGTAAAAAGATTTAACACTGACAAGCCCGGTTCCACTAAAGTAGACTAAAGTTATTAAAAAGAAGGATGGTTCATGCTTCCAGGGTCATAACAAGGGTAGCATGATAGACAGCATAGAGAGATAGAGAGAGAGAGAGAAAGAAAGAGAGTGAAAGTGAATGAGAGAGAGAGAGAACAGGGGATTTATCAAATAAAAAAATCTGAACAAGGTGTGTACATGTTCTGGCATCAGAGTGATTACAGAGATATCCTTGACTATCCTTGAATGACAGCGATGGGTTATACGTTTCAATATGGTGAGATATCTAAGACTCCCTGCAGAATGTGGTTGCATTCCAAATGGCACCATATTTCCTATTTTGTGCATTACTTTTGACCAGAGCTCTAAAGGCCCTGGTCAAATATAGTGCAGAAAATAGGTAATAGGGTGCCATTTGGGATGCAACCTGTGTGTAGGAGGAGTACTGTACTGCGGATCACGTCTCACAATATATTTTCACTTATTACAGAATATTCTAGTGTCCACCGTTTCAGTGATTCCAAAACATGACCTGGAGCAGAACAGGATATCTACAAAAGAGCTGAACAGAACCCAAAACTGGAAACTAAAGGTTATTTCAGGTCACTCACACCGTAAATTTTCCATGCATTCAATATTTAGTAGTTTCCTCTCTGCTGTGTCCTGTCACAGGTTGGTATTTACTGGGATTTTATTTATTTATTATTTATTTAACCTGAATTACCTAAAATACAGAAAATACAAATATACAGTTGAAGTCGGAAGTTTACATACACCTTAACCAAATACATTTAAACTCAGTTTTTCCTGACATTTAATTCTAGTAAATATTAGCATTGCCTTTAAAATGTTTAACATGGGTCAAACGTTTTGGGTAGCCTTCCACAAGCTTCCCACATAAAGATGGGTGAATTTTGGCCCATTCCTCCTGACAGAGCTGGTGTAACTGAGTCAGGTTTGTAGGCCTCCATGCTCGCACACGCTTTTTCAGTTCTGCCCACAAGTTTTCTATGGGATTGAGGTCAGGGCTTTGTGATGGCCACTCCAGTACCTTGACTTTGTTGTCCTTAAGCCATTTTGCCACAACTTTGGAAGTATGCTTGGGGTCATTGTCCATTTGGAAGACCCATTTGCGACCAAGCTTTTAACTTCCTGACTGATGTCTTGAGATGTTGCTTCAATATAGCCACGTAATTTTCCGTCTTCATGATGCCATCTATTTTGTGAAATGCACCAGTCCCTCCTGCAGCAAAGCACCCCCACAACATGATGCTGCCACCCCCGTGCTTCACGGTTTGGATGGTGTTCTTCGGCTTGCAAGCCTCCCCCTTTTTCCTCCAAACATAATGATGGTCATTATGGCCAAACAGTTCTATTTTCGTTTCATCAGACTAGACAACATTTCTCCAAAAAGTACGATCTTTGTCCCCATGTGCAGTTGCAAACCGTAGTCTTGCTTTCTTATGGCGGTTTTGGAGCAGTGGCTTCTTCCTTGCTGAGCGGCCTTTCAGGTTATGTCGATATAGGACTCGTTTTACTGTGGCTATAGATACTTTTGTACCTGTTTCCTCCAGCATCTTCACAAGGTCCTTCACTGTTGTTCTGGGATTGATTTGCACTTTTCGCACCAAAGTACGTTCATCTCTAGGAGACAGAACGCGTTTCCTTCCTGAGCGGTATGATGGCAGCGTGGTCCCCATGGTGTTTATACTTTTGTTTGTACAGATGAACGTGGCAAGAGGCAGTGAGTTTGAAGGTAGGCCTTGAAATGCATCCACAGGTACACCTCCAATTGACTCAAATTATGTCCATTAGCCTATCAGAAGCTTCTAAAGCCATGACATCATTTTCGGGAGTTTTCCAAGCTGTTTAAAGGCACAGTCAACTTAGTAAACTTCTGACCCACTGGAATTGTGATACAGTGAATTTTAAGTGAAATAATCTGTCCGTGAACAATTGTTGGGAAAATGACTTGTGTCATGCACAAAGTAGACTTGCCAAAACTATAGTTTGTTAACAAGAAATGTGTGGAGTGGTTGAAAAACAAGTTTTAATGACTCCAACCTTAGTGTATGTAAACTTCCGACTTCAACTGTAAATACAAAATGCATAGAAAAACATGGTTCCACAAATAAGGTGAAAGAAAACTAAAAGCTGATTTACCTAACTCAGTAGATGCCCAAGGATTTTCCAAAGTTAGCCATCCCTGAGCCCGGGTGTGGTAACTCGTATGTCCAAAGTTTAGAAATGATGTTAGTGTGACTTTTTGTAAAAGGGCTTTATAAATGAAAACATAGCAATGCATCAACCTACATGACATCGAAGAGGGCCAACCATCTTTCTGGTAGAAAAAACATTGATGAGTACTAAAATTGTTGCCCTTAAGAAAGCTCAGTGTGTGATCAACAGTATCGAAAGCCTTTGACAGGTCAATGAAGAGGGCAGCACAATGCTGCCTTTCATCCATACAGTTAACCACATCATTTATAACTAGGGCTGTAGCAAAGATAGTGCTATGACCTGGTATAAAACCTGACTGCATAAAACCCACAGTACCAGTGAAAAGTTTGGACACACCTACTCATTCCAGGGTTTTTCTTTATTTTGACTATTTTCTACATTGTAGAATAATAGTGAAGACATCAAAACTATGAAATAACACATATGGAATCATGTAGGAACCAAAAAAGTTTTAAACAAATCAAAATCTATTTTATATTTTATATTCTTCAAAGTAGCTACCCTTTGCCTTGATGACAGCTTTGCACACTCTTGGCCTTCTCTCAACCAGCTACTCTTCCTGGGGTACAGCAAAATTAAGGCAGTTATACATATTTTTAAACATTACATTCACAACAGATTTCACAACATATTAAGTGTGTGTCCTCAAGCCCCTACTCTACTACCAGATATCCACATCACAAAACCCATGTGTACGTGTGTGTATAGTGTGTATGTTATCGTGTGTTTGTATGCATATGTCTTTGCCTATATGTGTGTTGCTTCACAGTCCCCACTGTTCCATAAGGTCTATTTTTATCTGTTTTTTAAATAAAATGTTACTTCTTGCAGGAGTTACTTTATGTGGAATAAAGTTCCATGTAGTCATCGCTCTATGTAGTACTATGCAGCTTCCCATAGTCTGTTCTGGACTTGGGGACTGTGAAGAGACCTCTGGTGGCATGTCTTGTGGGGTATGCATGGATGTCCGAGCTGTGTGCCAGTAGTTCAAACAGACAGCTTGGTGCATTCAACATGTCAATACCTCTCACAAATACAATGCATATTATTAATGTTAGCTCTGTGTGTACATCCAAGGGCCAGCCGTGCTGTCCTGTTCTGAGCCAGTTGCAATTTTCCTAAGTCCCTCTTTGTGGCACCTGACCATATGACTGAACAGTAGTCCAGGTGCAACAAAAAAAGGGCCTGTAGGACCTGCCTTGTTGATAGTGTTGTTAAGAATGCAAAGTAGCGATTTATTATGGACATACTTCTCCCCATCCTAGCTACTGTCGTCTCAATATGTTTTGACCATGACAGTTTGCAATCCAGGGCTACTCCAAGCAGTTTAGTCTCCTCAACTTGCTCAATTACCACATTATTCATTACAAGATATTGTTGAGGTTTAGGGTTTAGTGAATGATTTGTCCCAAATACAATGCTTTTAGTTTATGAAATATGTAAGACTAACTTATTCCTTGTCACCCATTCTGAAACTGACTGCAGCTCTTTGTTAAGTGTTTCAGTCGCTGTGCTAGCTGACATGTATAGTGTTGAGTCATCCACATACATAGACGCACTGGCTTTACTCAAGGCCAGTAAAGATTGAAAAAAGTAAGGGGGCTAGACAGTTGCCCTGGGGAATTCCTGATTCTACCTGGATTTTTTTGGAGAGGCTTCCATTAAAGAACACCCTATGTGTTCTGTTAGACAGGTAACTCTTTATCTACAATATAGCAAGGGGTGTAAAGCCATAACATATACGTTTTTCCAGCAGCAGACTATTATCGATAATGTCAAAAGCCGCACTGAAGTCTAACAAAACATCCCCCACAATCTTTTTATCATACATTTCTCTCAGCCAATCATCAGTCATTTGTGTAAGTGCTGTGTTTGTTGAATGTGCTTCCCTATAAGCGTACTGAAAGTCTGTTGTCAATTTATTTAATGTAAAATAGCATTGTATCTGATCAAACACAGTTTTTTCAAAAAGTTTACAAAGGGTTGTTAACAAGCTAATTATTCAGCTATTTGAGCCAGTAAAGGGGGCTTTACTATCCTTAGGTAGGGGAATAACATTTGCTTCCCTCCAGGCCTGAGGGCACACACTTTCTAGTAGGATTAACTCAAAGATATGACAAATCGGAGTGGCGTATCATCCGCTATTGTCCTCAGTAATATTCCATACAAGTTGTCAGACCCCAGTGGCTTGTCATTGTTGATAGACAAAAACAATTTTTGCTAGTTTGCTAATCTTGCCAATGAAAATAACATTAAAGTAGTTGTCAATATCAGTGGGTTTTGTGATGAATGAGCAATCTGATTCAATGAATGATGGAGCGGAGTTTGCCTTTTTGCCCAAAATTTAATTTAAGGTGTGTCACGACTCCTACCAAAGGTGACTCCCCCTCCTGCTCGGGTGGCGCTCGGCGGTCGTCGTCACCGGCCTACTAGCTGCCACTGATTCCTTTTTGTTTTCCCCCCTTTTTGTTATTAGGTGCACCTGTTCTTAGTTGGGCTAATTAGCTGGCTTTATTAGCCAGCAGGCCCGCCTGCTCTGTGTGCGGGGATATTTTTCCATTGTATGCTGTGCGTGATTACACGCGGTTTGTTGCACATTTTTCAGTGGTGCGTATGTTTGCGCAAGCTGTGTTTTGTCCCGTGTGTTTGGGGCACTTTGCTTTGTAGTGCGCTCTGTGCGCCGTTTGGGTTGGCTGTCATTTGGTTTGGAAGCCTATTAACCTGTTATGGATAGGGGGCAGTATTTTCACGGCCGGATAAAAAACGTACCCGATTGAATCTGATTATTACTCCTGCCCAGAAACTAGAATATGCATTTATTAGCTTTGGATAGAAAACACTCCAAAGTTTCTAAAACTATTTGAATGGTGTCTGTGAGTATAACAGAACTCATTTGGCAGGCCAAAACCTGAGAAGATTCCTTACAGGAAGTGTACTATCTGACCATTCCTTGGCCTTCTACACTCCTTGGCCTTCTACACTTATTGAAAACTGAGGATCTCTGCTGTAACGTGACACTTCCTACGGCTCCCATAGGTTCTCAGAAGGCGGCAAAACGTTGAATGATGCCTTTGCAGGCCATGGCTGAAAAACAGTAGCGCATTTGGATAGTGGTCGATCTGAGAACAATGAGACTGGGGGAGCGTGCACGAGGAGACTCCATGTTTTTATTTTCAGTCTTTGAACGAAAACAACGACTCCCGATCGGAATATTATCACTTTTTTACGAGAAAAATAGCATAAAAATGGATTTTAAACAGCGGTTGACATGCTTCGAAGTACGGTAATGGAATATTTAGAATTTTTTTGTCACGAAACGCATCGGGCGCGTAACCTTTCGTCACCCTTGGATAGTGTCTTGAACGCACAAACAAAACGCCGCTATTTGGATATAACTATGGATTATTTGGAACAAAACCAACATTTGTTATTGAAGTAGCAGTCATGGGAGTGCATTCTGACGAAGAACAGCAAAGGTAATCAAACTTTTCTAATAGTAAATCGGAGTTTGGTGAGGGTCAAACTTGGTGGGTGTCAAAATTGCTAGCCGTGACGGCTACTCAGAATATTGCAAAATGTGCTTTCACCGAAAAGCTATTTTAAAATCGGACATAGCAAGTGCATAAAGGAGTTCTGTATCTATAATTCTTAAAATAATTGTTATGTTTTTTGTGAACGTTTATCGTGAGTAATTTAGTAAATTCACCGGAAGTGTTCGGTGGGAATGCTAGTTCTGAACTTCACATGCTAATGTAAAAAGCTGGTTTTTGATATAAATATGAACTTGATTGAACAAAACATGCATGTATTGTATAACATAATGTCCTAGGGGTGTCATCTGATGAAGATCATCAAAGGTTAGTGCTGCATTTAGCTGTGGTTTTGTTTTTTGTGACATTATATGCTAGCTTGAAAAATGGGTGTCTGATTATTTCTGGCTGGGTACTCTGCTGACATAATCTAATGTTTTGCTTTCGCTGTAAAGCCTTTTTGAAATCGGGCAGTGTGGTTAGATAAAGGAGAGTCTTGTCTTTAAAATGGTGTAAAATAGTCATATGTTTGAAAAATTGAAGTTTTTGGATTTTTGAGGTATTTGTAATTCGCGCCACGCCTATCATTGGATATTGGAGCAGGTGTTCCGCTAGCGGAACGTCTAGATGTAAGAGGTTAAAGCCAATACACCGAATCGCTGTTTTCCTGCATTTGATTCCTCATCTACCAACACCCACGCCATACAAGGTGCTCCAAAGCTATTTACTATAATTCTTTATGTAATTTATCTTTGTTTCATAGACAACTCATCCAGAACGCCGCAGCCCGTCTGGTGTTCAACCTTCCCAAGTTCTCTCACGTCACCCCGCTCCTCCGCACACTCCACTGGCTTCCAGTTGAAGCTCGCATCTGCTACAAGACAATGGTGCTTGCCTACGGAGCTGTGAGGGGAACGGCACCTCCGTACCTTCAGGCTCTGATCAGGCCCTACACCCAAACAAGGGCACTGCGTTCATCCACCTCTGGCCTGCTGGCCCCCCTACCT
Organism: Salmo trutta; assembly: GCF_901001165.1. NCBI lineage: Eukaryota > Metazoa > Chordata > Actinopteri > Salmoniformes > Salmonidae > Salmo > Salmo trutta. The sequence continues at coordinate 33,782,948 of NC_042958.1, forward strand.
CTGCGGAAGCACAGTTCCCGCTCAGCCCAGTCAAAACTGTTCGCTGCTCTCGCACCCCAATGGTGGAACAAGCTCCCTCACGATGCCAGGACAGCGTAGTCAATTGCCACCTTCCGTAGACACCTGAAACCCCACCTCTTTAAGCAATACCTGGGATAGGATAAAGTAATCCTTCTACCCCCCCAAAAAAAGATATAGATGTACTATTGTAAAGTGATTGTTCCACTGGATATCATAAGGTGAATGCACCAATTTATAAGTCGCTCTGGATAAGAGCGTCTGCTAAATTACGTAAATGTAAATGTAAATGTAGTAGTCTCTTCTTCTTTTTATTCAGTTTAGTCACATGATTTCTCAATTTGCAGTACATTTGCCAATTGGTTGTACAGCCAGACCTATTTGCAATTTTTTTGTCTCATCCCTCTCAACCATACAGTTTTTTCAATTCCTCATCAATCAACTGGGATTTAACAGTTTTTAGAGTAATTTTCTTAACGGGTGCATGCTTATTAGTAACTGGGATGAGGAATTTCATAAATGTGTCAAGTGCAGTGTCTGGTTGCTCCTCATTACACACCACGGACCAACAAATATTATTTACATCAACAACATAGGAATCGTTACAAAACTTATTGTATGAGCTCTTATACACTACATTAGGCTCGGTCTTTGGAACTTTGGTTTTCCCAGATATGGTTAATATATTGTAATCACTACATTTGATGGATTTGTATACTGCTTTCAAACAAATTTCTGCAGAATTAGTAAAGATATGATCAATACATGTTGATGATTTCATTCATGTGCTGTCTGTAACTACCCTGGTAGGTTGATTTGATAACCTGAACCAGGTTGCAGGCACTGGTTAGAGTTCAAAGCTTTCTCTTGAGTGCTCAGACTGATGAAAGCCAGTCAATATTTAAAATCACATGCATTATCAAGCATAATGACTGTTAGCACTTGGTTTCTATAGCAGCTTCCCACCAGAATGGGCTTAGGTGAGGCAGATTCCTCTGTAGCCATATTACTTCAACAGTGTTTAACATGAGATCCTCTCTCAGCTTTACAGGCATGTGGTTCTGAATATTAACAGCCACACCTCCACCTTTGGCATTTCTGTCTTTTCTGTAGATGTTATAATCATGTCTTGCTAGGTATTGTCTAAGTGAGTCCATAAGGCCTATGTTTTGTCCATTTGCAATATATGATCATAGGAAGTTGGCTTCGGGGACCCAAAAGTCAATGAACCATGGCCAAACGGCATAAGAAATGTCCAAATGCCATACATAAGTACTGAAAGTACCAAATCAGGATGTTATGTCCATTTGCCATATATGATCATGAGAAGTCGGCTTTCGAACCCAAAAGTCAGTGAACTATGTCCAAATGGCATAAGAAATGTCCAAATGGCATTTATACTGACCAAATGATATATATTTACATTTTAGTCATTTAGCAGACGCTCTTATCCAGAGCGACTTACAGTAGCGAATACATACATTTCATACATTTTTTATTTTTTTTGTACTGGCCCCCCGTGGGAATCAAACCCACAACCCTGGCGTTGCACACACCATGCTGGCGTTGCAAACACCATGCTCTACCAACTGAGCAACAGGGAAGACCATATATCACTATATTAAGCCCTGAATCAACCTAGAAGGTCTATTTGTCATGTTTGATCATAGAAAGTCATAGGAAGTAAGAATTTGGTGCAATGAGAAGTGTTTTTTTAAAGATTTTGGGGAAAATGTTCAAAATGAATTGAAGTCATTGTAAATGGCTGAGGCTGTTTCTCAGCTTGAGAACCTTCTAGAGCCACACAACTCACCATGCACTATCAACTTAATCTCCAAAACACGTATATAAAGTTTCAGAGCTCTAGGTCTGATGGTTCTTTGATAGTTCAAATGCAGGTAACTATTGCAGGCTCTATGTGTCTGTAAGCCTCACACCGTGTCACTCCCCATTGACTGTGTGTGTGTGTGTGTGTATGTGAGTTCAGAAAATCACATTAAATCACATAAATCATGTAGAGCTCCGAAACCCACCTTAACGGATTCGTCTGAACACGCCGCAACTAGATCGATAACTTTTTTTGAAAAACAACATTTCTTTAACCATCACCAAAAGGACATTGAATTATTTATCTTAAAGTACAATAGATAAATGGCTGGGTTTTTTGTCCTTACACCGTGAGTTTATGTATTTTGATGTGAAGTGGTCAAATTAGCGCTGTATTACCATTTTTGACCTTTAATCCCATAAAATGGGCCTTAATTCAAAAAGCCTCGATGCCATCTTGTTTCTGGGCTAAAAGCCCATTTGGCCAAACCTATGCTCACTGAGTTTCGAGTTCAAAGTCTTTTCTGTTTAGGAGAAATGGCCATGTCCCTTTTGGTGATGTTTTGTCCATTTGCAATAAGCAGCCAGTCGCCATCTGGTGGAATTTTATAAAACGGAAACCAAATGTCAGAAAGACTTTATTTGATGAGTTCCTGGAAGATCCAGCCCTGGGGCACAACCTGAGGCCGTCGGCCTATTTTAATAATACTCGCAGGCGTCTAGTAAGGAACCGTACATTTGCAATATGCAATATGGAGATCCTCATCAACCATACGGGTAATGCCATCGTCCCTTATGTATGGAATCTATATTCAGAGAGCCTTTTTCTGTCCTTCCCTTGACTTTGGTGCAGGGCATGTCTTCGTCAAAAAGATAGGTTTGTCTAGCTGTGTCCAGTCCAGGTGGTGCTTGTACATGGAAGGAAGGATGTCAGCGTTGTGCAGCAGCTGAAACCTGGTCCCGACTGAGTCCGAACGATCCTTGGCGACAACAACACCAGGCTCCAGAGCATCAAAGCTGTAAAACAAGAAATAACAAACAAAATTGAAAAGACATTACAACCTTGCGTAACATCAATTCACCTCCCAAGTTTAGATGAGAAGAATAACCTCATAAAATGTGATTAAAATTATGTTCACCTGCAGTGGTGTTTCTGCTTGATCTGTGCAAGCGGCCTGAAGTACAGAGTCAGGTGTTGTCATAGCTTTCCACCAGCACCGTACCATCTTCCAGTCCATCCAGCTGTGGGATGTTGACTCGTCACAGTGCTGTCCTTCACAACACTAGCAATCGCGGTGAAAGTGTTCACTCTGGTCTTTCTGAAGCGCTGCTTGATGAGGCGGAAGCACCAGTCGGGGGCAGATTTGGTGTGGCCTGTGATCAGGCACTGCCAGCACAGGTCTGTCCGGGGCTTAGTGCTTGAGATGTGGGGCAACAATTTTCTCCACACATTCCTGAAGGAAGACAGCCCGACTACATGTACCTGTGGAAAATACAGAAATAATGTGAGATCCATAAAAGTACTGTTAATCATGTTGGAGGTAAATTAAATAATCAAACTGTTGTTTATGCTTTACATACCAGGTGTTGTCATCAATTCCTTGTAGAGACACCACACCGCTGCTTCTGTCGCGAGATGGCAGCAGCTTTCCACCAAAGTGGTTGTGTCCTGGGTGGCATCCTGGTAATACTATTGGATTATCCTCTGCATAGTTGTTGATAAAGTTCACAACTCGCTGCAAGTCCTCATCCTTCAGGTGTAAACTGTTCTTGCCTCGTACACCTAGCTGACCAGGTCGCTAGGTGTACGGTGTTTCCTCCGACACATTGGTGCGGGAGTTGTATCGATGAGACAAGACAGTAACTACTAACAATTGGATACCACGAAATTGGGGGTAGCAGCTCTCTTTTATAACATTTTTTTTTACCCCTAATTTCATGGTATCCAATTGTTAGTAGTTACTGTCTTGTCTCATTGATACAACTCCCGTACGGACTCGGGAGAGGCGAAGGTCAAGAGCCATGCATCCTCCGAAACACAACCCAACCAAGCCAAGCCGCACTGCTTCTTAACACAGCGCGCATCCAACCTGGAAGCCAGCCGCACCAATGTGTCGGAGGAAACACCGTACACCTAGCGACCTGGTCAGCGTGCACTGCGCCCGGCCTGGCACAGGAGTCGCTAGTGCGCGATGAGACAAGGATATCCCTGCCGGCCAAAACCTCCCTAACCCGTGACCGGTTGATCTATTGGGCCCACACGTCACCCTCCTCTGGTCATCCTGGGATTGGTCGGACAGTGCGCTGATTGAGCGGGAGGTCGCCGACCTTCTAGCCATCGCTGATCGTCTTTTCGTTTTCCTTTGGTTTTGTCTTGTCTTGTATCACACCTGGTTCCAATCCCATTCATTACAAGTTGTGTATTTAACCCTCTGTTCCCCCTCATTGTCCTTGTCGGTGATTGTTTGTTTGTAAGCTATGTGCTAGATATGTTCTGGTGTGCGATGGGTTTTGTACCCACTTGTATTATTTTGTATATTTTGGTTTTCTGAGTTTTTGAGCATTTATTAAAGTGCTCCGTTTTACACCAAGTTCGATTCTCCTGCGCCTGACTTACCTGCCACAAGCACGCACCCTTACAGCACGTCAAGCCCATTCATTATCTCAGCCAATCATGGCTAGCGGGAAGGTTCCTTACTTTTTCTTTGGCTAAACCAACTAGGCTCGTAATTTAACAACTTTATTCGTATTTACAGATGGCATACAAGTTTGTTATTAAGGCACATGAAAGTTAAAATGTTCCAGAAGGCATTTCTGCCAAAAACATGTTTTGATAAAAAAATACAAATAAATGTTCAAATGACTCTCCTGTGAAGTCGTGACTTGTCACATACGCCAAGTTTCCTGTAACGAGTCACATATGATTACTGCATACAATAGCTGTAGGATCAGCAGAGGCATTCAGGGCAGTAAGAAGGACATAAATTAGGTTACTTACATTGTGTCTTCCAATGCCCATAATGTACATTTGCTGATGCATTATCACAACTCAGCGACACAATTGCAGGGATTAAATGATCTGGGCTTGGGTCATTGATAAGTCATTGTCTCAACGCAGCCTTATAATACTGTGAAAGGATCCATGAACCCAAATGATTTGGGTGGATTCCATCCTCCTTATAATACAAGCTTTGTTTCCAGATATCAAAATTGTCAATAAATGTTACACCCACAGAGCTGCAATAGTCTCGTAGCCAGTTATGGAGGACTAAAAGTTTGATGAACCATTCAATGCCACGATTTAGGGAGGGCAGAGGGCCAGATATTAAGGGGTGTTTGTTGGTGTCAAGTAGTGACCCAATCAGTTCTATAAAATCCATCTTCAGCTGTTCTGAGCTGCCCTTCATAATGTCATTTGACCCCACATGAACCATGACAGTATAAACACAGCCTCTGGAAGCAACCTGGTGATATCCTGAACTTTTGCCCCAGGAAAACACAAAGTCTTTGCCCCAGGTACAGCTATATGCCTCTCCATCAAACATGCTATCACAATAGCCGGAATGATCAGGCCTCTGCCGTGTCTAGAAGCTGATTGCGAGGCCAGAGCCACAGAACTCACCTAAAAAGAGGGCTGCTGAGACGCTGGCTGCGTGCAGGCCACAACAGCCGTCTCTGATCCAGAGAGCACGGCCCAGCAGCACAATAATGCGGATGTAACATCCTGACCATAGAGTGGTCTTATTTTCTATGGTAGAGATGGTCAGGACGTGACTAGGGAGTTTATCTAGTTTATTTACTATGTTATGTTCTAGTTTCTTTTTTCTATGTTGGGGTTTTGGTATGATTCCCAATTAGAGGCAACTGTTCATCGTTGTCTCTAATTGGGATAATATTTAAGGAGTTGTTTTTCCCACCTGTGTTTGTGGGAGATTATTTTGAGTTAGTGTGTGTTGCACCTCTTCGTCACGGTTTGTTGTTTCTTTGTTTATAGTTTATTGTATGTCTTGCTTAGTTTCACAGATAAATAAATATGTGGAACGATACACACGCTGCGCCTTGGTCTCGTTCATACGACATCTGTGACAGCGGAAGTGTGACGTTTTCCCACATGAGATGATGTTCAGAACTCCCACAAGTCTTTGGTAGTCAGAAGCAGGATAAGTAAGAAGTGTGAAAGAGGGCATGAGACAAATGAATGTGTAGTATCGGTGGAAACATTTGTGAGTTTTAACTGTAGGCATACCAATGATGCTGGAGATCAGAAGTGTCCATTGAGAGAAAGGCAGGTTGAGGTTGCCAGGATCAGAGTCGTAAGGAAGGTGTCATATGCTGAAGCAGTGAAGAGTAAGAGAGGAATATGGGTACAGAGCGAAGGATCCTGAGAGGATCCCTGTGCGGAGTCATAAGCCAATAGAGAGTGATAGGAATAACATGTGCTTCAGTAAGGTTGTTCATAGCAATGTTTATCAACTGTACTGCAGAAATGGAATGTAAATCACAGAATTGTTTTTTGTGGTGGCAGCTGCAGAGAAGTACTTGGGTGTACAATATAGTGGAATAGTGGTAATGTTTTTTTAAATGGGTGTAGGGTTAGTTGGTACAGCAACGCAGGGATAGATAAGAGAAAAGGATAGATGGGAAGGCCATGATGCATACACACTCGCGGTGTATGCACCTTTCAGTTGGTTGCGATCTGCCAAAACAAATTTAAAGAAGAAGATGAAGGTTGAGCACCTCATTTGTCCACTCCCAGTGCTACAATCTTTGTAACGTTTTGCTTCATTACGCACAAACCTGTGTGGTGGAGATTGTCTGGAGTTGTGTCCCTCTCTCTACCCTCTTCATTCTGTTTTTTATTTTCTTTCGACTGGCTAGGGGACAGCGCTAATAACACTGTCTTGACCGCGGCTGGTGCTGTTCGCCTAGTCCATGGACCACTCCGACTCCTGAAGGATTGTGGAAGAAGGAAAGGTAACAGTGGCTTGACCACGGACAACCCCAGACCCACCCCTTAGCATCCAGAACCAGCACCGGACCAGCTGCCTGAGGAGGAGACGACAGACTGCAGGCCTTGCTCCCTCTACACCCTGGCCTGCTGTCCTCCTCCCCTGCTTCTTTTTTTTCTTCATTTGCCCTCCTCAGGCCACCAGCACCCAGACCAGGACCAGCCGATCGCCAACCATCAGTTCAACAGAAGGAAAGACCAGACCAGACACAGAGAACACCACCACAACCAGGGCGCAGAGGAAGGAACTTTTTTAAAGATACCAATCTACGCCTGGAGCAAGCAGACCACAGAGGAGTGCCTCCATTGACCTCCGGTTCATGTAACCTGGTCTCACAGAATTTCGTATTATTCTGTATGTAAATCTGAACACTCCATTTAGTATGATATGATATGTTTCATATGGTATGTATTCATTTGTGGATTTCCATCACCCATTTCGTATGATATGTTCCGAATTAAGGGGAAAGGGGGGTACCTAGTCAGTTGTCCAACTGAATGAATGCAACTGAAATGTGTCTTTTAACTCAACCCCTCTAAATCAGAGAGGTGCGGGGGGCTGCCTTAATCAACATCCACATCTTCAACACCCGGAGAACAGTGGGTTAAACATTTTAACTGCCTTGCTCAGGGGCAGAACGACAGATTTTTACCTACAATTCGTATTATGTGTTTCGAATTTGCCAAACGTACAATATGTTACGAATTTTCTAAATGTATGATATGTATCGAATTCTAGCTAGGTGGCTAACATTAGCTGGGCTAGGGGTTAGGGTTAAGTTTAGGAGTTAGTAGAAAGGGTTAAGGTTAGAGATAGGGTTAGGGGAAAGGTTAGATAACATGATAAGTAGTTGCAAAGTAGCTCAAGATTAGTAAGTAGTTGAAAAGTTGCAAATGAGATAAAATGCAAAAGTTGTCCATGATGAGATTCAAACTTGCAACGTTTGGGTTGCTAGATGTTTGCATTATACGCCCACCAATCCACTTTTCGTTTTTGCCTTAAGTAGCCATCTGTCTTATGTAACATACCAAACGTAACATCATACTAAATGGAGTGTCTCGGATTTATGTACAGAACAATGCAAAATACTCTGAGACCAGGTGCTCACTCTGAGGTTGTCCTTCCTCCCCCTGCAGGATCAGAGCAGACCAATGACCAGACTAGACATCATCAAGAACCAAAACCACAAACCAACCCCACCTGAACAAGATGACCGGGATGAACCCAGGAGCGATGACCTGCTACAATGCAGTGAGGCTGACGCTAATGCCCAATGAGGAGGCTGCCAAGGACGGAGACCCCAATTGACGGGGATCAGCAGGAGCAGCAGCAACAGCAACAACAACAACTGCCAGACCAGAAACCATGACCCACCTGGAATTCAGCAGAGCAGTTCTCCAGAGAAGTATGGGCTTTGTGCCGTCTGACCTGAACAGGAATAATTTGAAGCCAGTTTCAAAACCTCTAAATTACTAGAACAGTTTTGGTTAAAATTCAGAAATTGCAAAGATTCAGCCCTTTAACAGATTCAGGACATACCCCCTTTCTGAATCAGAATCCAAGGTAGTTACAGTACAGCTTCACAATGAATGCATCCAGGACTATGACATACAAGTTTGGTTAAGCAGGTTTGCCACGCTCAAGTCAGCTGGTAGGAGGGTCCTGGACAAAGTAAATATCTGGACTGGGGTACGAAAATGGCTGGTCCAGTTAATTAAGACTGGACCCAACCTGAGTGGGCGGAGTCCAACAATTCCCCAGCACCATCATGCTGGGGAACAACAGGGGCTCTGTCCACTAATACTGCATGCCCAAACTGTGCAGGAACTGCGGCCAACTGGGCCTTTGGGCCGCAGCCTGCACAGCCGTCATCTGTAAGATCTGTAAAGACAGCCATCCCACCTCGGACTGTACCTCCACATGACCCTGTAACCTGTGCGGGAAAGGGGGACACTCTTCAAAACATGCCCCAGTTCCTAAGCTGGCAGGGCAAGAGCCAACGCCACCGAACCCCCAACATCAACACCTCACCCCTCCACCAAACAACAACAACGAAGAAACAGACACAGACCTTTCAGTCACTGCCCAACACACCACCCAAGACTTTCCAGAAGTCCCCCACTCCTGCCCCCACCCAATACGCCCCAGAAATGACACCCACCCATGCCGGCGCCTCCACCAGCACCCCCTTCCTGGCTACCTCTACGCTCACCTCCATACTCAGATCTCTACCTCTGACCCCCCACAGCCCCTGATTCCACACAGCCAGTCTCAGTCCAGACCCGCCGGACCCTCGAAACCGCATTCACCCCTTCCAGCATCCCCCATCCCACCACCCAGAAAGTTCAGGGGGCCACCAGGCAGTCAGCCAAGACCTGTGAACAGCCAGGAACCCCCCAACAACAAAAATGACCCACTAGAGGCCCTCATCCACCTCTGCAACAACATGAGCAAACCCGGACCCCCCAATAATCCATCACCATAACCCTAACAATACACTCAGAACAGAAAGACACACTGCAGATGGATGTTCATGGTTGCCTCCCCACTATGAAATCTAGCCATAGACGGCACAAGGTACTTACAGAGAACTGCCCCCAGCGATGTGGCAGCAAGGCTGGACACTGGAGGACAGAGGGAACAAACAGGGCCCAGACCCACCTGGCCACATAGCACTCACAAACAGTTGGTAGGTGTGTTCCGTGTGAGTAATACATGGCCAGGTGGGTCTGGGCCCTGTTTGTGCTCTCCTGCGTCCGGCCTTGTCACTGCATCACTCCTCCACCAGTACCAGCCCAGGCTGATGGACATACCCTGCACCACCCTCTTCTACCTCTCCATCCCTCTACCCCTTCCTCGCTCTACACATATCCCTCCCACAAAACCAGAACCAGACCAGAACCAGGAACCATTCATCACCACACCAGAAGAGGTGTGGAGGAAGGGCCAAAGATCTGCACCTGGAGTGAGCAGGCCACAGGGGAGTACCATCACTGACCTCTGGGTCATAAGCTTTCCAAGTGTGTCTGCTGGCTCCTCAGGTTGTCCTTTCTCTCCTCTGCAGATCAAACACAAGTCACAGTTCCAGCACCAGCCCCAGAACACCAGACGATGTGTGGAGGAAGGACCAAATATTCACCCAGAGCAGGGATTCTAAGTATAAAATTCACCCGGAGCAGGGATTCTAAGTACCACAGGGGTGGTCCACCATTGATCTCTGGGTCAAGGGCTTCCTTGTGTGCCTGCTTGCTCCTTGGGTTTTCCTTCCTCCCCTCTACAGACCAAGATCCCGACCCATTACCTGCAGCAGCCCCAGTTTTCCGGTTCCTGGTCCCCAGTCCCCAGTCCCCAGACCCAGCACCAACCCATGGTTTCCAATCCCGGCACGAGGACCAACACATTTCCCAGTTTCCAGTGCCAGCACCAACCCCTCTGTCAACCCTGGGCTAAGCAGCAACCACCACAACTGCCACCCCATCAAACTGCTAACAGCCCAGACGGAACCCCTCCATCAACAAAAGGACACAGACAGATCATCAACAACTCAAACAAAAACTCCAAAACCCAAACAGGCAAGGGGGTTGCTCACTTGGGAGACTGCTGCTTCTGTTGTCACTATCCCAATTGAAGCTGAAAAGTAATATAGTTCAGGTAAGTTTTAGCTGGTTTTGAGAGAGTGTGCTTGTTTGAAATGGAAACGTGTCGTGGTAGCTTTTGATAAAAAAGAACATCAAGGTGAAGCAGATGCTTTATAAGTGGGAGGCATTGTTGAGCGCTACATCCCAAGGGGTTTGTGCTGATTGTATGGAGATTGTGACAGCTGGTTAAATGGATCCCTTGAGAAGGCAAGAACATGATGTATGCCAGAAGTGCAGTATTAACATAAGGAGACGTATACTAAGAATACGGAGGAGAAATGGAGGGAAAAAGAGAGTTAAAGGAGGTCTAAGAGAGAGATGGAGGAAGAGGGTGAGCTTGAGTCGGTTTAAAATGGCGGGAAAAGGGGAGATGGTTTGTTAAAGATGAATGGTAGAAAGTGTAAGCAGAGTGAGCTAAAGACAGGAACAGAAATGGAAATGAACGAGGTCAAAGTATGGAGGTGGTAGGTGTGGTGAAGTTCTCGGAGTTGGGTGCTGTGGAATCGGTGAGGGTAACCAGATGTGGTCTTGTGATAATTGATTGTGTTTCTGCTGGTCAGAGGGAGCAGGCACTCTGCGTTAAATGAATGGGGACAAGAGATGTGAATTGTTTTGCTCTCAAGAAAAGAGTACCACTGAAAGGAGTGATTACCGGGGGTAGCGGTAAATGTGAAAGTTGACCATGTAAAGGGATCCTGATGTTTGTGATGATTATCATTTGGTCGATGCAGACAGGGTGGCGTGAGTCGTGAAACAGAAGAGTTGTTGCCGGTTCTTTTAAGTTTTGATGATGTGAGGATATATAAGTTATTCCGTACGAGCTTTTGTGACGGATACATTACGTTGTTACAGGTGTCAAGCTTATGGGCATTGGTTACCTATTATTGAATTTATTGAATATCCTGCTTTAAACTTTTTAACTTGAATGCAATTTGAATTATGATTTATGCATAACCAAATAAAATTACATTTGTAAGAGCTTGTGACAATCAAGAGCTGCACTGTTAAAGGTCATGCACAGTCAGTCAGGAAATTGGATGATATTTGGATAAAACCAGATCAAAGTATGATGACCAAAGTATTAAAAATGACTGTTGCTTCTACATTGATGAAGTTTAGTCATAAAGTTACTAGTCCCCTCCCCCATATCAAACACTTGGATTCAGGAGGTGGGATTATTAGGTGGATAGGGTGACATCACCCTAGCTCTAATTTGAATATACCAAAAAGATCATCAAGGACAACAACCACCCGAGCCACTGACTATTCATCCCACTATCATCCAGAAGGCGAGGTCAGTACAGGTGCATCAAAGCGGGGACCGAGAGACTGAAAAACAGCTTCTATCTCAAGGCCATCAGACTGTTAATAACTTCTATGGGCTAGGTTGCGGGACACAGCCAGTGAAATGTCATAATTAAACTTTCTCAAACATACAACTATTTTACACCATTTTAAAGATAAACTTATCGTTAATCTAACCACATTGTACGATTTCAAAAAGGCTTTACAGCGAAAGCAAAACATTAGATTACGTTAGGAGAGTACATAGACAAAAATAATCACACAGCCATTTTCCAAGCAAGGACATGTGTCAATAAAACCCAAAACACAGCTAAATGAAGCACTAACCTTTGATGATCCTCATCATATGACACTCCTAGGACATTATGTTACACAATACATGTATGTTTTGTTCGATAAAGTTCATATTTATATCCAAAAACAGCATTTTACATTGGCGCGTGATGTTCAGAAAATGTATTCCCACCAAAACGTACGGTGAATATGCACATAAATTTACAAAAATATTCATCATAAATGTTGACAAAACATATAACAATTATTTTAAGAATGATATACTGCTCAAAAAAATATAGGGAACACTAAAATACCACATCCTAGATCTGAATGAATGAAATAATCTTATTAAATACTTTTTCTTTACATAGTTGAATGTGCTGACAACAAAATCACACAAAAATAATCAATGGAAATCCAATTTATCAACCCATGGAGGTCTGGATTTGGAGTCACACTCAAAATTAAAGTGGAAAACCACACAACAGGCTGATCCAACTATGATGTAATGTCCTTAAAACAAGTCAAAATGAGGCTCAGTAGTGTGTGTGGCCTCCACGTGCCTGTATGACCTCCCTACAATGCCTGGGCATGCTCCTGATGAGGTGGCGGATGGTCTCCTGAGGGATCTCCTCCCAGACCTGGACTAAAGCATCCGCCAACTCCTGGACAGTCTGTGGTGCAACGTGACGTTGGTGGATGGAGCGAGACATGATGTCCCAGATGTGCTCAATTGGATTCAGGTCTGGGGAATGGGCGGGCCAGTCTATAGCATCAATGCCTTCCTCTTGCAGGAACTGCTGACACACTCCAGCCACATGAGTTCTAGCATTGTCTTGCATTAGGAGGAACCCAGGGCCAACCGCACCAGCATATGGTCTCACAAGGGGTCTGAGGATCTCATCTCGGTACCTAATGGCAGTCAGGCTACCTCTGGCGAGCACATGTGCTCAGTGTGAACCTGCTTTCATCTGTGAAGAGCACAGGGCGCCAGTGGCGAATTTGCCAATCTTCGTGTTCTCTGGCAAATGCCAAACGTCCTGCACGGTGTTGGGCTGTAAGCACAACCCCCACCTGTGGACGTCGGGCCCTCATACCACCCTCATGGAGTCTGTTTCTGACCGTTTGAGCAGACACATGCACATTTGTGGCCTGCTGGAGGTCATTTTGCAGGGCTCTGGCAGTGCTTCTCCTGCTCCTCCTTGCACAAAGGCCGAGGTAGCGGTCCTGCTGCTGGGTTGTTGCCCTCCTACGGCCTCCTCCACGTCTCCTGATGTACTGGCTTGTCTCCTGGTAGCGCCTCCATGCTCTGGACACTATGCTGACAGACACAGCAAACCTTCTTGCCACAGCTCACATTGATGTGCCATCCTGGATGAGCTGCACTACCTGAACCACTTGTGTGGGTTGTGGACTCCGTCTCATGCTACCACTAGAGTGAAAGCACCGCCAGCATTCAAAAGTGACCAAAGCATCAGCCAGGAAGCATAGGAACTGAGAAGTGGTCTGTGGTCCCCACCTGCAGAACCACTCCTTTATTGGGGGTGTCTTGCTAATTGCCTATAATTTCCACCTGTTGTCTATTCCATTTGCACAACAGCATGTGAAATTTATTGTCAATCAGTGTTGCTTCCTAAGTGCACAGTTTGATTTCACAGAAGTGTGATTGACTTGGAGTTACATTGTGTTGTTTAAGTGTTCCCTTTATTTTTTGAGCAGTGTAGATAGACTACCCCTGGATGCAACCGCTGTGTCAGATTTTAAAATAGCTTTACAGAGAAAGCACATTTTTCAATATTCTGAGTACATAGCTCAGCCATCATGGCGAGCTATTCAGACACCCGCCAAGTTCGGGGCAACCTAAACTCAGAATTAGTATTCGAAATATTCTCTTACCTTTGCTGATCTTCGTCAGAATGCACTTCCAGGACTGCTACTTCCACAAGAAATGTTATTGTTTGAAATAATCCATATTTATGTACAAATACCTCAGTTTTGTTCGTGCGTACAGATCACTTATCCAAAGGCATAAAGCGTGAGCGTGGAACGAGAGACGAAAAGTCAAAATGTTCAATTACCGTACTTAGAAGCATGTCAAACGCTGTTTAAAATCAATCTTTATTGTATTTTTAACGTCAAATTGCGCTAATATTCCAACCGGACAATAGCATATTCATTCAAGAAGAAAAAGAAGGAACGGCGTGCTCACGTGACTGCGTATATCCAATCCCTTTGTTGCCAGGCAGACCACTCAGTAACTGAGCTCCTATTATCTGCCCAGTGACAGGAAAATGCTCAAACCACTTTCTGAAGGCTTTAGACAGCCAATTGAAGCCTTAGGAAGTGCAACGTCACCCCACAAACACTGTAGCTTCGATAGAGAATCAAAAGAAGAACTACAATTCTCAGACTTTTCACTTCCTGCTTGGATTTTTCTCAGGTTTTTGCCTGCCATATGAGTTCTGTTATACTACAGACACCATTCAAACAGTTTTAGAAACTTCAGAGTGTTTTCTATCCAAATCTACTAATAATATGCATATTCTAGTTTCTGGGCCAGAGTAGTAACCTGTTTAAATTGGGTACGTTTTTCATCCTGCCATGAAAATACTGCCCCCTAGCCCAGACAGCCATCACTTACATTGAGTGGCTGCTGCCAACATACTCACTCAACTCTAGCCACTTTAATAATGGAAAAATGTATGTAATCAATTTATCACTAGCCACTTTATATAATGCTTACATACCCTACATTACTCATTACCATCTACTGCATCTTGCCTATGCCGTTCGGGCATCACTCATTCATATATTTTTATGTACATATTCATTCCTTTACACTTGTGTGTGTGTATAAGGTAGTTGTTGTGAAATTGTTAGGTTATATTACTTGTTAGATATTACTGCATGGTCGGAACTAGAAGCACAAGCATTTCGCTACATTCGCATTAACATCTGCTAACCATGTGTATGTGACAAATACATTTGATATAGTAACATGATATTGTCTAACCTAATTTAAATAAGTACCACCTTGTAACCAAAATCAGTGAAGGCTTGTTTGCTGAGGGGTGTAGTTTATATACCTAGATAGTTACTCAACTGGTGCCAACATTTGACTGTAGGATGTCAACAAATATAATTAAAAGTTTACACTATTCATCTATGGCAAAGATACTTACTACACAGTTGAAGTTGGAAGTTTACATACACCTTAGCCAAATACGTTTAAACTCCGTTTTTCCCAATTCCTGACATTTAATCCTAGTAAAAGTCCCTGTTTTAGGTCAGTTAGGATCACCACTTTATTTTAAGAATGTGAAATGTCAGAATAATAGTAGAGAAAATGATATATTTCAGCTTTTATTTCTTTCATCACATTCCCTGTTGGTCAGAAGTTTGCATACACTCAAATAGTATTTGGTAGCATTGCCTTTAAATTGTTTAATTTGGGTCAAACGTTTCGGATAGCCTTCCACAAGCTTCCCACAATAAGTTGGGGGAATTTTGGCCCATTCCTCCTGACAGAGCTGGTGTAAAGGAGTCAGGTTTGTAGGCCTCTATGCCCCCACATGTTTTTTAAGTTCTGCCCACAAATTTTCTATAGGGTTGAGGTCAGGGCTTTGTGATGGCAACTCCAATACCTTGACTTTGTTGTCCATACGACATTTTGCCACAACTTTGGAACTATGCTTGGGGTCATTGTCCATTTGGAAGACCCATTTGCGACCAAGCTTTAACCTCCTTACCGATGTCTTGAGATGTTGATTCAATATAGCCACGTAATTTTCCGTCCTCATGATGTCATATATTTTGTGAAGTGCACCAGCCCCTCCTGCAGCAAAGCACCCCCAAAACATGATGCTGCCACCCCCGTGCTTCACGGTTGGGATGGTGTTCTTTGGCTTGCAAGCCTCCCCCTTTTTCCTCCAAACATAACGATGGTCATTATGGCCAAACAGTTCTATTTTTGTTTCATCAGACCAGAGGACATTTCCCCCAAAAATAATGATCTTTGTCCCCACGTGCAGTTGCAAACAAGCTTTTTTTATGGCGGTTTTGCAGCAGTGGCTTCTTCCTTGCTGAGCGGCCTTTCAGGTTATGTCGATATATGACTTCTTTTACTGTGGATATAGATTATTTTGTACCCGTTTCCTCCAGCATCTTCACAATGTCCTTTGCTGTTGTTCTGGGATTGATTTGAACTTTTCGCACCAAAGTACGTTCATCTCTAGGAGACAGACTGTGTCTCCTTCCTGAGCGGTATGACGGCTGTGTGGTCCCATAGTTTTTATACTTGCGTACTGTTGTCTACACCAGAAGTGAATGGCTATATGTAGGAGGAATGTATATGGTGGATGCAATTAAGCTTGGAATGTACTGAGTGAAGGAAATATAATTACATGTGGCAGACACTGATAAGGATGGAGAGATCTGGATTAGTGAGGAAGTTGTTTGAGGTTAGGTCAGGTCATCTTAAAGGAGAAGGAACAGTTTGTGGAGCGGTACCTTCCTGAGCGGTATGACGGCTGCGTGGTCCCATGGTGTTTATACTTGTGTACTATTGTTTGTACAGATGAATGTGGTACCTTCAGGCATTTGGAAATTGCTCCCAAGGATGAACCAGACTTGTCAAGGTCTTCATTTATTTTCTGAGGTCTTGGCTGATTTCTTTTGATTTTCCCATGATGTCAGGCCTTGAAATCACTCCACAGGTACACCTCTCTTGACTCAAATGGTGTCAATTAGCCTATCAGAAGCTTCTAAAGCCATGACATTCCAAGCTGTTTAAAGGCACAGTCAACTTCGTGTATGTAAATGTATGACCCACTGGAATTGTGATACAGTGAATTATAAGTCAAATAATCTGTCTGTAAACAATTGTTGGAAAAATTACTTGTGTCATGCACAAAGTAGATGTCCTAACCGACTTGCCAAAACTATAGTTTGTTAACAAGAAATTTGTGGAGTGGTTGAAAACAAGTTTTAATGACTCCAACCTAAGTGTATGTAAACTTCCAACTTCAACTGTATGTCTCCCCTTTCATCTGTGTCTGGTGTTAGATAGAACAAGCTAGCCAGTAACTTCAGCCACCAACGGTGGAAGGGTCGTTCAATACTCTGACGCAGTTGACATAGTGCTGCTATGAACAGCATCACAACAGACTTTCCAAACAGGAGCTGCATTAAAAAAATTACGTCATTGATGCAATTGCGATGTTGTTTGAGTTGCTGTGTGTATTAGCAAATTAGATTGAGAGGATTTTACTGCTGCACAGTGCATCCACATTTCTTGACATAGGTGTTTCCAAGAGCTGTCAGTCAAGATCATCAATACAAGCTCCCCATCCACCTAGCCTGTCTTTTCAAACTTCCTGGTATTTAGTCATGAGAGAAAAAGTTATTTTTCTAAAATGTTGAGCAATTCTATCCACCCCAAAATATTATGGGGGATATTTTAGACACTCAAACGTAAATTTTACATGGGAATCAGAGTGACATTTCAGGATCTTTAACGGGTTACTGTGTATTTTCCAGCACATTTATGGCGATTGGTCACCGGGAAGTTCTTGTTTACATTTCAGTAATTTACGGTCAGCATGCTGCAAGTAGTTATTTTAAAATTCACAGTAACTTACTGTGGTTGATCTCTTTCACGCTCACTGACCTGATGGTGTGGCAGGAAGGTCAGTTTGCTGCCAACCTAGAGGTTGAGGCCAAGTGAGGCTGAGTCCTAAGTGTGCTCACCTCAAAGTATGCTTAATAGTTGAAGGTAGTGAGCTACTGGCAGCTAGGTGCAAGTATGTTACTCTGCATTTTGCAATAACTTATTGACAGTTAGTTGCCAGTGAGTTACTAGCAGTTACTGGCTAAGCAACTAACTTCAATGCAGTGTGCCTAAGTGTATATCACTGTATCAGAAGTACGTCATCAATGATGTGAGAAAATGCGAGATCCCACTGATTTCTCTGTGGTTCCGGTACTTTCCAAGCTGATTTCAAACACTGACCTCTACTGGACACCGTACTTACATATATATAGTTAGGATTCTGTAAGAAAAGTTTATCCTAACCAGTAGTTTAGCAGGTAGAGTAGGGAACTGTAGAATATTCAGGGATGTGAGGGTATGAGAATCCTGTTGAAGGTGCAGTATTTTGAAAATTGTTTAATGTGAAACTTCACTTTATGCACTGTTGTTTAAATAATTGGTTTTATTTAGTATAGTATAGCATCCTAAATAATGCCATAGATTCCATTTTTAAAATAGTAAACTTGAAGACTAAAAAGGGAAGCATGATGTAACATGCAAACCTGGTATTCCTATTGATTATAGGCCACTACAACCAACGGGTTTTGACAAAAACAGTGCAAATGAGAGAAAAACGCCTATCTGATAATCACATGCTGCTATTTATTGCTGACCAGCAGATGTCACTAATGTGCATTGTGAACAGATAATGAAACTGAGTTTTGAACCATTTTTCAGTGCAATTTGGTTAAAGCCTCAAGTTCCCATCACTACTGGCTATTAAGTTACTGTGCCTTTTACTTACTGACAGCTGGTTCTCCATTCAGTAATGCAACATTCAGGCAACTAACTTCCATTAAGTTAGTGAGACATGCACAGTAATATCTTAACTGTGCTGCTCTTTATTTACACACCAATTGAATACCCAACAATGTTAAAAGAGATACTCAACCATTAATAACATAACTATCAAGCACTTAAATTGGTACTACACTTCAACTGACGGTTGGCACAAATACACATATTAGACAATGCCCCCAAATATGCAAATGAGCACCACCGGTACGTTGCCCCCACCTACATTTCAAAGCACAGTGATGATTGTACCTTATATTAAAAATATTGGGTAGAAAAATGTACCATTATACTAGATTGCCTGCACATGTATCCTAAAAGAAACCGACCAGTACCATCTCAGTTCCTATGTGTACCTTTGACATTTCTCTATCCCGGGGAACAACAGTGACCCTACCCTACTTTTAAGACTGTTCTTGGTAATAAAGATGTACCTGGTGGCACTGCAGAAACATTAATTCACTCCTGCCTGCCCAAAAGCAGGAATTTATGCACATTTTACATCAAGTGTCCCTGAGCACTGCAATTTTTACTTTGGTGTTGTCGGATGATCAGACAATTATTGACTTGATTATGGCAGCTTTTATAAAAGTTCAGAACTGCATTCTTGCCATTAAATCTGTGGCCAATCTCTGTCATGCCCACAGACCTGATGGTGTAGCAGGAAATTCAGGTCATTAGGAACCAAGCGGTTGTGAGTTAAATCCCAAGTGAGGTATAGTTTCAAGTAAACAGCATACTGTCCTTTAAAAGCAATAACACCTTCATTCAGCTGTAAACATTCAGTAACTTATTGTTGTGTTAGGTTCTAAATATCAGAGTAAGAAATTGACTGACACTATGAAAGCTCCAACCAAGTTTATTCACCCATTGGGTCATACAGCTGCATAAGACAAAGACATGGTTCCACCAGTGGTAGTATATATACCCCAATTTGGGTGGAGTCTCCTCCTTCTCTCTAAACATTAAATCTTTATTACTAGGCAGGACGTTAAGTGATACAGGCCACAAACTGTTCCACAAACTGTTCCTTCTCCCTTAAGGTGACCTGACCTAACTTCAAACCCCTTCCTCACTAATCCAGATCTCTCCATCCTTATCAGTGTCTACATTTTTCTTTTTTTTTCTTTCACTCAGTACATTCCCAGCTTAATTGCATCCACCATATACATTCCTACTACAGCTAACCATTAACTTCTGGTGTAGACCCTAGAGACTATGGCACCCCTCATGTCTCTAGTATAACTAATGATTACCAATATTTAAAGTTTAGAAATCCAAACCCATCAGTTGCTTACCTTACTTTCACTGAAACCGTTAGTCTCTAGTGTACAGCACAATTACAGGAACTTTTTAACAGTGCAACATTTCATGGCACAAAAGGAAAACATCACAGCATTAAAGAACTCTTCCTGATATGCAAAAAAGAAATATGCTTACACATATCAATCTCACCCCTCAAGAACTTTTAATCTTTATTTTATTTTTTACAATAGAGCCTTCAAACTCAACTCTGGACCTCGAATCCAGTTCCAATGCATTTTTCCATTGTTCCCCTCTAATCAGGGACAGATTTAGACCTGGGACACCAGGGGTGTGCAATTAATTATCAAGTAGAACAGAAAACAAGCAGGCTCTGGACCGCTTAGTGTAAGAGTTGAATACTCTTGCTGTAGAGTGTATGCTGGTCCAGCATGGTCTAGCTCAGAGGTGTCAAACTCATTCCACGGAGGGCCTAGTGTCTGATGGTTTTAGTTTTTTCCTTTCAATGAAGACCTAGACAACCAAGTGAGTGGGGTTCCTTTCTAATCAATGACCTTATTCATCAATTAAGTCCAAGGGAGGAGCAAAACCCACAGACACTTGCCCCTCTGTGGAATGAGTTTGACACGTGGTCAAGCTGGTCTGCAAAACCATGCCCATCATTATCATTGACTTGTTTAGAGTTTGGCACATTCTCTTACTTTACTGAACATTTTGTATTGATCTAGATCAGAGAGTAACTCTCTGGATCCCCTCTCTTTAATAGTCTTCTGTTCTGTTAGGAAATGCCTGAGTAGTAGAGGACACAAATATCCAGGTACAGGATTTAGACATCTCTCCCGTCCGTCGTTCCACTTTACCCAAGGAGGAAGTCCTGTATCTCCTTTGAAGTGATGTGAGGGAGTGTTGTTGGAGGGAAGGGCCAATGGTGGGTAACCCCTTAATCCTCTCTTTGTCACTCTCACTCTCGCATGCATGCATGCATGCATGCGCATGCACGGATGCACGCACACATAAACACCCACACATACACACACACCATGCAGCTAATATTAATATTATGCACCCCATACTATGAGCATCTGTTGTAGCTGGGATGGCTCACTCGGCTGACAGAGATGTTTTACATTTTCAATTGGGGATCAGAGCGGAGCAGGAGAGGAGATGTGGTACGTGAATTATCAGCCATCCCGGGGCAATGTGTGGAGCCCTGAGACGTTTGCTTCCCTCTCTCCAACAACAATGGCTCACTCACACCTATTAAAATGAAACTAGCTCGACCAATTCATCGGTGAAGTATAGGATCAAAGACAACAGAGTACAATGACTGTCAAAATCAATATCCTATGTTTCCAAATAATCCATTAAGATCCAGAATAGATATCTCTATAACATGAAGAAACCTTTTTTGCTCACTACTTTTCATAGGTTGCACCTCTGTCACTTGGTCGTGTCATACCATTGTTATGAATGTTCTCAAGCCACCTACCGGCTGTGCAGTAGTGGTGCTGTAAAGTCGTGATAAATCCAGTCATTCTGGATGGAGGCTAAATACGGTTTAGTCTAAATTATAGTATGGTGCCTAGAAATACATTGCTAAAGTAGTCAAATATTTTGTAGGAAACAACTTTGCCAGCAATATCTAGTTGTCAAAGTTACTTTAGACAGATGACAATGTTGTCATTAGCTAGCAAAATTTGTCAAACATAGCTAGCAATGCTTACATTAGCTAGCTAAAATCTGGCGTCCTCCTTTCAATCTTAGTTAACTAATTAACGTTGCACTGCATCTAAAGTCAATCTGGCGACATCAAAATGACGACAAAGGGTTTTCCTACTAATTATTTGCCTCCTTATGAATGTCATTGTATTTCCAAGTCACTGTAAGGCACTTTCTATGAAATCTTCATCAGTGCTCATTGATGATGCATTGAGTAGAATGCTTAGTCGGGCATCAGTCCAAAGCGAAAGTTCAAAACAATATTGTGTTGAAACAAGCAATCCGTGAATAGTCTCAAACAAGTGAGAGTAAAGATTATGAACACCCCCTTTTTAATTTTCATGCATTTATTTAATTTTGATACAGTATTATCTTATTTGGAAACAGCAATCTAAATTTGTACTTTCTCAAAATGGTGTAGTCAATTGCAAGATGATCACAGTTATGTTTGATAACTTCAGTTTGAGGACAACAATCTTTTTTATTCATGTGGTGAATCAATGGTTGTTAAAAAGCTTTAGAGTGAATTGATGGTTGTTAAATCCACGGATTGTAATGTAGTCCCTAGATTGTTACTTTTACAATGTAGTCCACAGTTTTGTTGGTTATATACCTGCGAAAACACAATGAAGGCTGGAGAATGGCGTCGGAGGGGATGGCTGCTGTTAAACGGGCTCCTAACCAATTGTGGTTTTTGTAGATGTCTATTTACCACCACAAACCGATGTAGGCACGAAGACCGCACTCAGTGAGCTATGTAATGCCATTGGCAAACAAGAGAATGCTCACACAGAAGTGGCGCTCCTAGTTGCCAGGGACTTTAATGCAGGAACATTTAAATCCGTTTTAATTCATTTCTACCAGCATAAATGAGGTAAAAAGGCTGGTCATGGTTCACATCAACACCATCATCCCAGAAACCCTAGACCCACTACAATTCGCATACCGGCCCAACAGATCCACAGTTGACGCAACCTCTATAGCACTCCGCACTGCCCTTTCCCACCTGAACAAAAGGAACACTTACGTGAGAATGCTGTTCGTTGACTACAGCTCAGTGTTCAACACCATAGTGCCCTCAAAACTCATCACTAAGCTAAGAACCCTGGGACTAAACACCCCCGTCTGCAATTCGATCCTGGACTTCCTGATGGGCTACCCCCAGGTGGTAAGGATAGGCAACAACACATCTGCCACACTGATCCTCAACAGGGGGGCCCCTCTGGGGTGCATGCATAGTCCCCTGCTGTACTCTTTGTTCACCCACCACTGTGGCACGGTAGCTTAGTGGTTAGAGCGTTGGGCTAGTAACCGAAAGGTTGCAAGTTCGAATCCCTGAGCTGACAAGGTACAAATCTGTCATTCTGCCCCTGAACAAGGCAGTTAACCCACTGTTTCCAGGCCATCATTGAAAATAAGATTTTGTTCTTAACTGACTTGCCTAGTTAAATAAAGGTAAAAAATAAAATAAACTGCGTGGCCAAGCACAACTCCAACACCATCATTAACTTTGCTGATGACACAACAGTGGTAGTCCTGATCACTGACAATGATGAGACAGCCTATAGGGAGGAGGTCAGAGACCTGGCGGTGTGGTTCCAGGACAACAACCTCTCTCTCAATGTGAGTAAGACAAAGGAGCTGATCGTGGACTATAGGAAAAGGAGGGCCGAATAGGCCACATTAACATCAACGGGACTGAAGTGGAGCGGGTTGAGAGTTTTAAGTTCATTGGTGTCCACATCACCAACAAACTATCATGGTTCAAACACACCAAGACTGTTGTGAAGAGGGCACGACAACTTTTCCCGTCAGGAGACTGAAAAGATTTGGAATGGGTCACA
The DNA here is from genome assembly GCF_901001165.1 of Salmo trutta. NCBI lineage: Eukaryota > Metazoa > Chordata > Actinopteri > Salmoniformes > Salmonidae > Salmo > Salmo trutta. The sequence continues at coordinate 33,806,451 of NC_042958.1, forward strand.
TATCTTCAAAAAGTTCTACAGCTGCACCATCGAGAGCATCTTGACTGGTTGACTGGTATGGCAACTGCTCGGCATCCAACCATAAGGCGCTACAGAGGGTAGTGCGTACTGCCCAGTACATCACTGGGGCCAAGCTTCCTGACATCCAGGACCTATATACTAGGCGGTTTCAGAGAAAGATTGTCAAAGCCTCCTGTCACCCAAGTCATAGACTGTTCTCTCTGCTACCACACGGCAAGCGGTTCTGCAGTGCGAAGTCTAGGACCAAAAGGCTCCTTAACAGCTTCTACAACCAAAGCCCCCCCCCCTTTGTTTTTACACTGCTGCTACTCGCTGTTTATTATCTATGCATAGTCACCTTACAAATTACATCCCGCACATTGGCTCAGTACCGGTACCCCTTGTATATAGCCTCATTATTGTTATGTAAATTCACTTTTTGATAGCTTTTTAAAATTTTTACTTTAGTATATTTAGTAAATATTTTATTAACTCTATTTCTTGAACTGCATTGTTGGTTAAGGGATTGCAAGTAAGCATTTCATGGTAAAGTCTACACCTGTTGTATTCAGCTCATGTGACAAATAAAACTTGATTTGATGCAAAAACATCATAAAAGTTCTGAAAGTCTTTCAACAAGCTGATTCGCAAGAACTTGGTGGACGCAGAGTTGGGAAAGGAGATGCTAAAAGAGCCTGTGCTGGTTTGTCAGATTTGCTCTCTAGCTCTGATAGAGCTAGCCTCCAGGTGGAGTGGCTGTTCGTGTGGTTCAGCCTTATCCCCAGCCTTAGTCTCAGCCACAGGAGGCTGCTGAGGGGAGGATGGCTCATAATAATGGCTGGAATGGCACGAATGGAAGGGCATCAAACACGTGGAAACCATTTGTTTGATGTATTTGATACCATTCCACTTATTCTGCTCCAGCCATTAACCACAAGCTCGTCCTCCCCAATTAAGGTGCCAACAACCTCCTATGGTCTCAGCCTTAGTCTCTGCCCCAGCCTCAGTGTCAAATGAAATGAAAATTATGGCCAATGTTCTGTAGTAGGACCCGCTGATTTTAACCGTTATTTTACACTGTCAGTTTTGTCCTCCAGCCCTCATCCCCAGCCTCAGTGTTGGCGGGAGAACAGGTTCTTCAGGGCGTTGTTGTAATTCTTGTTGAAGGCTGTGTATATTAGCGGGTTGAAGAAGGAGTTGGAGTAGCCCAGCCACAGGAAGATGCTCTTCCAGATGGGCGGAATGTCGCAGTGGCACAGTGGGATGATGAGCTCTGTGAGGAAGAAGGGGATCCAGCAGAGGACAAAGACGCCGATCAGTATGCCCACCATCAGCGCTGCCTTCTTCTCCTTCTGCTCGCGCCACGTGTCGCCGTCCATCTGAAAGGTCACCGTAGCGTGGCGCACAGTAAACACCATCTGGGGCTGCCGCGATGCCTCCACCTGTCAAACAAACAGTCAGCCAATCAGTTAGTCAATCCAATCAGTCAACCAATTAAGAAATGAAAGAACCGACCAATCAATCTGTTGTTAATTGCAGGCGTTCAGTTTTACATTTGTTCATTTCACATAAGCCATAACTTATTTTGTTCTCAGTCAATTAGTCACTTAGTTAATCAAACAGTCAACCAATTGATACTCATCAGTAAAAGAACCAGCCAATAAATTAGTTAATTGAGCAACTAGTCAGCTAGCTGAACCTTGTGGGCAAGTCAATAAACATCTCAATCAAAAACAAGCAAAATAGTGTCTGATGAATCAATCAGCCACTCTACAGGTCATAAACTACAAGACCCGCCAGAATTCAAGCAGCAAACCTGGTTTCAAAAAACAAATAAAGCAACACCTCATGGCACAATGCCTCTCCCCCATGTGACCTGCTTGTTGTCTGTATGTAAAGTCTTTTGTCTGTGACGTGTTTTCGTTATATGTCGGAGCCCAGTAAGACTAGCTGTCGCCATTGGCGTCCGCTAATGGGGATCCCAATAAATCAAATCAAAAGCCATCAGCCTCACACAGAATAAATGGAATGAAAACACCATCCTTCAATCTTTCCTTCCATTTCTCCTCTCCAGGCACCCGCCCTGTTATAAGGAGCCTGATGAAGTAATGTTTGTCTCTACACCTGACCGCTGCAGGTCATCATGCATAAGCTGTTTACAAACCTACACTTTCCTCCCAGCAGATCACACCTGGGTTGCACGTCCCAAATGGCCCTCTAAAGGGCCATGGTCAAAAGTAGTGCACTAAATAGGGACGCAGTCCCTGGTCTATTAAAACTAGAGTGGCAGGTAGGCCAGCAGCCTATTGGCAGCAACAACAACACCAGGTGCTCTAAGACTGAAGTATAGAGATGTATAAAGAGCTTAGTCAGAGTTAGTTGACGTATGTGTGAAAAAGTACATTCTTACAGAAATCAATAAGGGCCAGGAGGCCAGGGAGACAAATGGAGAGAGTCATTCCATTTGCAGCAGAGGATAGGGGTTAAAAGCATAGTGTCTAGGGGGAAGTTGCTGATGCAAAATTGAAGGTAGAGTATATTGAACCCTGAGGTACTGTGGAAAAAGGGTTTGCAGTTTGAAGGGGAATCTGGGATTGCTAGATCGATTTGTGTGCTTTGATGAAATATAGCCATTGATTCTTGAAGAATATAATTGATAAATGCTCACAAACTTAGTTCAACTGTCTTACCACATCAAAACACAAGATACATTATGTACTTTTTATCTCATTCATGGCAGTCCTTGCATCGATAGATCTGTCTATGAATTTGATATTGGTTACATTTCTCTAGTCCCATCCCTCAGCTGTTTACCAAAACAAGTGTCCACTTTGTTGTTGTTTGAATCCAAGATTGCCTCTTTGACAGTGTATATGGATGTAATACTTTAAGGACAGATATCTGGGACTGTGATATATGAAAGCCTGACTCCTGTCATTAGATTAAGGTTTTCTTAGTGTTGAAATGTGAAATGTAATTTTCAGACAAAAGGGTAGCTAACTATCAGACCCTAAGTGACTAAACTACATTTTTTGTGGAATTTAAAGACATGCTCGGGTACTTTGGCGACAAAGAAAATATTTTTGAAACATCCTACATTGGGCTGGAGAATGAGGAGAATTACTGTTTTACCTCAGTTACCCACGAAATCCCTAGTTTTGAAAGCAATTGTTTTCTTGAAGATGTGCCACAACATTTTCCCTACATTTCCCCCCATGTGGGCCAGTCTCCGAGTAATTTGAGTTATAGCCAATGAGCTTCAGTCCCTCAAATTTCAGTGACAGCTATCAAGCGGCCCAGCATTATCCAATGAGGTTGCAGGGCGGGCCCAATAATTCAGTGGACACAGAAGAGCGAGAAAGAGAGAGCAATAACGTGGTGCACATATCTGCACATACTGTGCCTTCGGAAAGTATTCAGACCCCTTTACTTTTTTCACATTTTGTTACGTTACAGTCTTATTCTGAAATGGATGAAATAAAAAAAAAATCCTCAGCAGTCTACACACAATACCCCATAATGGTTTTTAGATATTTAGCAAATGTATATAAAAAAACAGAAATACCTTATTTACATAAGTATTCAGACCCTGTACTATGAGACTCGAAATTGAGCTCAGGTGCATCCTGTTTCCATTGATCATCCTTGAGATGTTTCTACAACTTGTTTGGAGTCCACATGTGGTAAATTCAATTGATTGGACATAATTTGGAAAGACACACACCTGTCTATATAAGGTCCCACAGTTGACAGTGCATGTCAGAGGAAAAACCAAGCCATGAGGTTGAAGGAATTGTCTGCAGAGCTCCGAAACAGGATTGTGTCAAGGCACAGATCTGGGGAAGGGTACCAAAAACGTTCTGCAGCATTGAAGGTCCCCAAGAACACAGTCACCTCCATCATTCTTAAATGGAAGAAGTTTGGAACCACCAAGACTCTTCCTAGAGCTGGCCGCCCGGCCAAACTGAGCAATTGGGAGAGAAGGGCCTTGGTCAGGGAGGTGACCAAGAACACAATGGTCAATCTGACAGAGCTCTAGAGTTTCTCTGTTGAGAAGGGAGAACCTTCTAGAAGGACAACAATCTCTGTAGCATCCACCAATCAGGCCTTTATGGTAGTGGCCAGACAGAAGCCACTCCTCAATTAAAGGCACACGACAGCCTTCATGGAGTTTGCCAAAAGGCACCTAAAGACTCTCAGACCATGAGAAACAAGATTCTCTGAATCCCAAGTGTCACATCTGGAGGAAACCTGGTACCATTCCTGCGGTGAAGCATGGTTGTGGCGGCATCATGCTGTGGGGATGTTTTTCTGTGGCAGGGACTGGGAGACTAGTCAGGATCGAGGGAAGATGAACGGAGCAAAGTACAGAGCGATCCTTGAGGAAAACCTGCTCCAGTGTGTTCAGGACCTCAGGCTGGGGTGAAGGTTAACATTCCAACAGGACAATGACCCTAAGTACACAGCCAAGACAACGCAGGAGTGGCTTTGGGACAAGTCTCTGAATGTCCTTGAGTGTCCCAGCCAGAGCCCGGAACACCCAATCTAAATACCAACTTTTGTCACGGTTGTCGTCGGTGAAAGAGGACCAAAATGCAGCAGGTACGTGTATGCTCATTTTGACTTTTATTTAACTATCAAAAGAACACTCCAAAACAACAAAACATGAAAAACGAACGAACAACAAAACAGTCTGGCAAATCCTAGGGCTGAACACAGAACAATCACCCACAAATCACAAACACAAACACACCCTTATATATGGGACTCTCAATCAAAGGCAGATAGACAACACCTGCCTTCAACTGAGAGTCCCAACCCCAATTAACCAACATAGAAACACACTCACCAGACTAGACATAGAAATACATAAACATAGACTATAAACCAAAACCCCGGAAATACTAAATCAAACACCCCCTTTGAACAAACACACCACCCTGAACCACATAAAACAAATACCCTCTGTCACGCCCTGACCAAACTACAAAACAATTAACCTTATATACTGGCCAGGACGTGACAGTACCCCCCCCCCTTAAAGGTGCTACCCCGGAAGCACCTTAAAAAAAAAAAATACCCCCAAACAATACCCAAAAGAAAAATTCCCCCTTACTAAAGGGAGGGAAGGGAGGGTGGCTGCCGTCAACGACGGCACTGTGCTACACCCCCCCTCCCCAACCCACCTATTTTTGGAGGTGGCTCTTGCTCAGGCCGTTCCAGGCTGTCTGGGCAGTCTGGCAGCTCGGGACAGTCTGGGCAGTCTGGCAACTCGGGACAGTCTGGGCAGTCTGGCAACTCGGGACAGTCTGGGCAGTCTGGCAACTCGGGACAGTCTGGGCAGTCTGGCAACTCGGGACAGTCTGGCAACTCGGGACAGTCTGGGCAGTCTGGCCACTCGGGACGTTCAGGGCAGTCTGGCCACTCGGGACGTTCAGGGCAGTCTGGCCACTCCGGCAGGTCAGGGCAGTCTGGCCACTCCGGCAGGTCAGGGCAGTCTGGCCACTCCGGCAGTTCACGGCAGTCTGGCCACTCCGGCAGTTCAGGGCAGTCTGGCCACTCCGGCAGTTCAGGGCAGTCTGGCCACTCCGGCAGTTCAGCGCAGTCTGGCCACTCCGGCAGTTCAGCGCAGTCTGGCCACTCCGGCAGTTCAGCGCAGTCTGGCCACTCCGGCAGTTCAGCGCAGTCTGGCCACTCCGGCAGTTCAGCGCAGTCTTGCCACTCCGGCAGTTCAGCGCAGTCTGACCACTCCGGCGACTGTTGACTGGCGGGCAGCTCCGACGACTGTTGACTGACGGGCAGCTCCGACGACTGTTGACTGGCGGGCAGCTCCGACGACTGTTGACTGGCGGGCAGCTCCGACGACTTTTGACTGGCGGGCAGCTCCGACGACTGTTGACTGGCGGGCAGCTCCGACGACTGTTGACTGGCGGGCAGCTCCGACGACTGTTGACTGGCGGGCAGCTCCGACGACTGTTTACTGGCGAGGCTGGGTTTACGCACTTGCCGTTTAGTGCGGGGAGCGGGAACAGGACGAGTCGGACTGGGTGGACGCACTTCCGGGTCTGCACGAGAGACAGGAGCTGGAAACCCAGGGCTATGGAGGCGCACAGCCGGTCTAGATCTTACCTCCTGCACAACCCGCCTTGGCTGGATGGAACTAGTAGCCCTGTACGAGCGGAGTGCTCGTACAGGGCAGACTGGGCTGTGCAGGGGCCTGATGGTAGCCGTGCATAGAGCGGGAGTTGGGTAGCCTGGTCCTCGGAGGCGTACCGGCGACCAGATGCGCTGTGCAGGCATCCTCCTACCAGGCTGGATGCCCGCTCTAGCACGGCACCTGCGAGGGGCTGGAATAACTCGCACCGGACTGTGCGTGCGTATGGGTGAGATAGTGCGCTTCTCAGCAAAACATGGCGCTCCCCACCTCATACGCTCCTCCATATAACCACGGGTAGCTGGCTTCCGGCTCTTCCTTCGCCTAGCCAAACTACCCGTGTGCCCCCCCAAAACATTTTATTGGGGGTGCCTCTCGTGCTTCTCCCTCAGCGCGTCTCTGGCCTCGTACCATCGCCTCCCCGCCTTGGCTGCCTCAATTTCCCACTGCGGGCGCAGATAATCCCCAGCCTGATGCCAAGGTCCGGCCCCGTCCAGAATTTCCTCCCAAGTCCACTTTTCCCGCCAGTCCAACTCGAATGCCGTCTGCTCCTTCCTCTGCTGCTTGGTCCTTGAGTGGTGGGTGATTCTGTCACGGTTGTCGTCGGTCAAAGAGGACCAAAATGCAGCAGGTACGTGTATGCTCATTTTGACTTTTATTTAACTATCAAAAGAACACTCCAAAACAACAAAACATGAAAACGAACGAACAACAAAACAGTCTGGCAAAGCCTAGGGCTGAACACAGAACAATCACCCACAAATCACAAACACAAACACACCCTTATATATGGGACTCTCAATCAAAGGCAGATAGACAACACCTGCCTTCAACTGAGAGTCCCAACACCAATTAACCAACATAGAAACACACTCACCAGACTCGACATAGAAATACATAAACATAGACTATAAACCAAAACCCCGGAAATACTAAATCAAACACCCCCTTTGAACAAACACACCACCCTGAACCACATAAAACAAATACCCTCTGTCACGCCCTGACCAAACTACAAAACAATTAACCTTATATACTGGCCAGGACGTGACAACTTTACCTATTAATGAACTAAGAGGGAATGTTCCTGGTAAACCTCGAAATGTCTCCTGAATTTTGAAAACTCTCAGGAATTAGCTTAATATGTTAAATATATATAAAAATACAATAAGATGCTTTTCATATTAAAACATACAATCATAAAGATGTAAAACATTATCCCAAGAAACTCATCCAATTATTGAATATCATTGATAAGCTAAAGCTGTTTAATTTTTCCTTCTTCTCATATGGTTTTGCACATTGTGGGAAAACAATGCTCAATGCTCTAAAAACCATTGCACAAATCAACAAACCGAATCGAACATTGAACATTTCTGGAGAGACCTGAAAATAGCTGTGCAGCAATGCACCTCACCCAACCTGACAGAGCTTGAGAGGATCTGTAGAGAAGAATGAGAGAAACACCCAAATACAGGTGTGTCAAGCTTGTAGCGTCATACCTAAGAAGACACAAGGCTGTAATTGTTGCCAAATGTGCTTCAACAAAGTACTGAGTAAAGGGTCTGAATACTTATGTCAATGTGATATTTCAGTTTAGATTTTTTAATACATTTGCTAGTACTTCTAAAAACCTGTTTTTGCTTTGTCATTATGGGGTATTATGTGTAGATTAGGATTTATTTTTATTTTTTACAATTCTAGAATAAAGCTGTAGCGTAACAAAATGTTGAGAAAGTCAAGGGGTCTGAATACTTTCCGAATGCCCTGTATGTGACATATTATGCCATTTTTGGGGACCACTTTTAGCCTGTGAGTGCTACTTTCAGAACTACTGGCTATAAAGTAACCAAAAATACAGGAGAATCTCTTTAAGACATGCAAACGAAAGTAATACACAAGACATAAGCAATAACAACCCTGTTCGATGTTGTCTGATAGTCTCAACTGGATTAAACATAGATGATTCGTTTTGTATACCAATTAGCAATAGTCTAAATATCAATATAATTTCCTATTAGAACACAGTGGTTCTACTCCACTGAGCCTACTAGGGGGTTGGGGATTGCGTTTGAACATGGGTTGAAAGTAAGCCCACCTGAAGTGCACTCAGAGATACCCTACCGGAAACGGTCATGTTAAAAACGTGTTGCAAGTAATTACACAGTAACAAATTTCATTGTACCACGTACAAAAGTATTCAACCTGCCTTTGTATTCACAAACCCCTGAAAAGCTAGCATTTGTTCTTCCTAAATACATTTCAAATGTATTGGAAACAGGTTATCAAGTTATGCCATGGAACATGTTAGAATGTGTTAATGCTGTGTGAAATTTCCACTAGGGCTCCTATCGCGGTCTGCGTGCTTCCTTGTGTTCAGATGTTTTCACGCCTAATATTCACGACTCCTTTTGTACACGCTGTTAACTGGTCTGACCTCGATCCAAACACCCATGTATACAAACTATCATAGCACAGATAAAACACCCTAACTTTTCTCCATAGAAAATGAATTGACTAAGCTAATTCAGCTGAAATAACACAGTTCTAGAGGGTGATAGTTGACTGTCAAATTAATTTATGTGAAAACTAGAGGGGGTGTTTACTGAGGGTGTATATGGTGGTAAATATTCATGCTAGGTGCCAATTAGTTTATATTGTTTGAATGCGGTATAATTTAATAAAACATACGAAAGTTAATGGACATTTTCCAATGACCTACCAGTCTATAAGAAGTCTACTTTAAACCATCTCCAAATCAGTGAAATAGCCGTAATACATTCTAGCTGTTTTGTAGCAGCCAATTCTCTTAACAAACCTGCTGAACTTAAAAGTGTATGCTGCTGTTTGCTTATTGAATATAGCCAGAGAAAGTAGAGGCCAGGGTTTGGGTCATTTCCACAAATTAAATTTAAATTCAATTCCCTCTCCCTATACATTCCATCAATTCTAAGTCAAGAAAAAAATACAATTTCTAATTCAATATTCTGCCACAACAATTCACATAATTAAATTCGTTCCCTTCTTTCAACTCAATCCAAACTGAACCCTACTACCTTAATTCCTGGCAGATTCCAAAGACCAACTTTACCTAATAACGAACTAAGAGGGATTCCTGGTAAACCTCAAAATGTCTTCTGAATTCTGAAAACTCTCAGGAATTAAGGGAATTATGTTAAATATATAAAATAAGACAATAAGATGGTTTTCATATTAAAACATACAATCATAAAGATGTAAAACATTATCCCCAAAAACTCATCCACTTATTGAATATCATTAATAAGCTAAAGCTGTTAAAAATATTGTCTCTGAATGGTTTGGCACATTGTGGGAATGTGTAATAGGAATTACATATCACTTTGCAAACCAGCATAATGTGACTTGCCCAATGTGGCCTACAAACCTAGACTTTCAGACCAGTGTGTTATGGTAAAACTAGGCTGTTGAGGTACAGCCTTATATGATATGTGATGTATTGTCATAAAGGGTTTGATTTCATGGATGAAATGTTAACTTAGGCACTCACTTAGTGAAGGGGAATTGAGTGAAACAATCATGTCTATCACAAGCAAACAGTGGTAATTATGAAGTTCACTCTGAAGGCACACTGGGATATATGCAAATATTTGCGTGTATTTGGACAGACGTTAGAATTTTCACCTATGATTGTGTTTATTAGTGAGAAAGACTAGGTCATTGGATTCACTTTTTTCAGCTTTTATCTAGGGTTCCATAAAATGATGTGTTCATACGTGTGTTGAAATACCAGCAGGTCTGTCTTTGATTATCTATTATATCCTGACCACAGCAATAAGAAATAATTTTATTTGCACACCACATCAGGCCATTTTATGAAATTATGATGACCTTCAGGCTGATGTTTAATTCCAATTACACAACGGGTGGTTTAGAATTCCCATTGTTAGAGCCTCTCCTGCCCATGATAAATGAGACAACATACACTTGGCCAAGTTCATTTAAAGTGGAATGTTTACGTCGTTACCTAGCAACGCACTACCGCAACTACTTTTACAACTACTAGTCTTAGCACCTGTGACTCGTCATGGATGATTTTAAAGTTACTCTTGATTTGTTTTATCCACTAATGTTTAATGAATGGTGCCAACAAGAAGAGGAGGAGGATATTAAAGAAATTAAACAAGAAGAAGAGCAAGTTGACCAGCAACCTGAGCCTAGCTTTCACGTTAGACATGCAGAACTCAGTAATGTTAGCACTGGTATAGACAACATAGAAAAGGAGCAAAGTGAAGAAGCTAGCTACATAAAGACAAACCAACTGGGCAGTGAAGTGTTTTCTGGAATGGCTGTCAGAAAAAGGTATAAAAATTGATCTGGTAACTGTTTCAAAACAGGAGAATGATAATATTCTCTGGAGTTTATACGCCACCTACTGAATAAGGTGTGGTTTGATTTGCAGTTGCACTTTAGCCAAAGACGCAATGAAGGAAATCACAAACTGAAGCCAGACTCATTCGTGATAAAAGACAAAAATGAAGAAACCAAGAACCACAAAAATCCAATAGAAAGAGACGGAGAGAATCATTGTGGCTGCATTAATGAGAACCTTGTCAGGAACTCAAAGCAGCAGGAGGGGTGAAGTCGGGCGCAGGAGACCAAGATCCGTGAACACACCTTTTAATAGGCAACAATCCAAACTGTCAACAACATGTAAGGCAGGGCAAAAAATACAAATACAGTAAGAGCCCGAAAACCGAGTAGGGTCGCAGCCCAGGAAAACTCGTAGCCTTAATACACAAAATGCAGAGGGAATGCCTAAAACCCCAACCTAACCAAACCAGACAAAAACACTCCCGCCCAATCCCCAAACCTAAACAGAGAGACTAAATAACCCCCCCACTAACGATCTAACACAATACAGGTGCACACATAAACCAGACCTCACCAAAAGAAAATGAAAAGAGGATTGGTGGCAGCTAGTAGGCCGGCGACGACGACCGCCGAGACCGCCCGAACGAGGAGAGGCGCCACCTTCAGTCGTGGAAGCCGCGCGCCGACGCCGGCCTCGAGGACGACCCGGAGGGCGAGGCGCAGAGAGATCCGGATGGAGGCTGTGGAACTCCCACATCAGTGATGGGTCCAAGATGTCCTCCACCGGTACCCAGCACCTCTCCTCCGGACTCTACCCCTCCCAGTCCACGAGGTACTGCAAGCCCCCTACCCGGCGCCTGGAGTCCAAGATGGACCGGACTGTGTACGCCGGGCCCCCCCCCCCGATGTCCAGGGGGGGCGGAGGGACCTCCTGTACCTCAGCGTCCTGCAGTGGACCAGCTACCACCGGCTTGATGAGAGACACATGAAACGAGGGGTTAATACGATAATAAGAAGGAAGCTGTAACCTGTAACACACCTCGTTAATTCTCCTCAGGACTTTAAATGGCCCCACAAACCGCGGACCCAACTTCCGGCAGGGCAGGCGGAGTGGCAGGTTCCAGGTTGAGAGCCAGACTCTCCCCCCCGGGGTGAACACGGGGGCCTCACTGCGGCGGTGGTCAGCGCTCTCCTTTTGTTGTCCCCTGGCCCGTTCAAGGGATTCCTAAACGGCGTTCCAGTTCTCCTTAGAGCGCTGGACCCAGTCATCCACCGCAGGGGCCTCAGTCTGGCTCTGATGCCAGGGCACCAGGACCGGCTGGTAACCCAACACACACTGAAAAGGCGACAGGTTAGTAGAGGAGTGGCGGAGAGCATTCTGTGCCATCTCAGCCCATGGCACGAACCTCGCCCACTTCCCTGGCCAGTCCTGGCAATAGGACCGCAGAAACCTGCCCACATCCTGGTTAATTCTCTCTACCTGCCCATTACTCTCGGGGTAAAAACCTGAGGTCAAACTGACCGAAACCCCCAGGCACTCCATAAACGCCCGCCACACCCGGAACGTGAACTGGGGGCCTCGTTCAGAGACGATGTCCTCAGGCACCCTGTAGTGCCGGAAGACGTGGGTAAACAGGGCCTCCGCGGTCTGTAGGGCCGTAGGAAGACCGGGTAAAGGGAGCAGACGGCAGGACTTAGAGAACCGATCCACAACGACCAGGATCGTGGTGTTCCCCTGAGACGGAGGGAGGTCGGTGAGAAAATCCACCGACAGGGGGGACCATGGTCGCTGTGGAATGGGGAGGGGCTGTAATTTCCCTCTAGGCAGGTGTCTAGGAGCCTTACACTAGGCGCACACCGAACAGGAGGAGACATAGAGCCTCACGTCCTTCACCAATGTGGGCCACCAGTACTTCCCACTAAGACCCCGCACTGTCCGCTCAATCGCTGGATGACCCGAGGAGGGTAGCGTGTGCGCCCACCAAATCAACCGATCGCGGACACCGAGCGGGACGAACTTCCGACCCATGGGACATTGAGGGGGAGTAGGTTCGGACTGCAGCGCCCGCTCGATGTCCACATCCACCTCCCAGACCACCGGTCCCACCAGGTAGGAGGCTGGAATTATGGGAGTGGGATTGGTGGACCGTTCCTCGGTGTCGTGGAGACGAGACAGTGCGTCAGCCTTAGTGTTCCGGGAACCTGGTATGTATGAGATCGTGAACTGGAATCTCGAAAAGAACATCGCCCACCTGGCTTGACGAGGGTTCAGTCTCCTCGCCGCCCGGATGTACTCCAGATTACGGTGATCAGTCCAGATGAGAAAAGGGTGTCGCGCCCCCTCAAGCCAATGTCTCCATTCCTTCAGGGCCCTTACCACAGCCAGCAACTCCCTGTCCCCCACATCATAGTTACGCTCTGCCGGACTCAGCTTCTTAGAAAAGAAAGCACAGGGGCGAAGCTTCGGGGGCGCGCCCGAGAGCTGTGACAGCATGGCTCCCACCCCAGCCTCGGACGGGTCCACCTCCACTATGAATGGAAAAGAGGGATCCGGAGGCGCCAGCACTGGAGCATCGGTAAACAGAGCCTTCAGCCGACTAAAAGCCCTGTCCGCCTCCGCCGACCACCGCAACCGCACCGGCCCCCCCTTCATCAGTGAGGTAATGGGAGCCGCCACATGCCCAAAGCCCCGGATAAACCTCCAGTAGTAATTGGCAAACCCCAAGAACCGCTGCACCTCCTTCACCGTGGTGGGAGTCGGCCAATTACGCACGACCGAAATGCAGTCACATTCCATCACCACCCCGGATGTGGAAATGCGATACCCCAGAAAAGAGATGGCTTGTTTGGAGATCTCACATTTCTCGGCCTTGACGTACAGGTCACGCTCCAACATTTGCCCAAGCACTTTGCGCACTAGAGACACATGCATGGCGCGTGTGGCGGAGTAGATCAGAATGTCATCGATGTACACCACCACACCCTGACCGAGCAGGTCCCGGAGAATCTCGTCCACAAAGGATTGGAAGACGGCTGGAGCATTCTTCAACCTATACGGCATGACGAGGTACTCATAATGACCAGATGTGGTACTAAATGCGGTTTTCCACTCATCCCCCTCTCGGATACACACCAAATTGTACGCACTCCTGAGATCCAGTTTTGTGAAGAAGCTGAGTCCGGACCGTCCCAAACGGCGTTGGCCCATTCCAGGGCTCTACCCGTGAGACACGAGACGAGGACGCTGATGCTCTCCTCTCCCGAGGGAGGAGGGGGGGCGAACGGTCGCTAGGTACAGCTCCAGCTGGAGTAGGAACCCCTTACACCCAGCGGCCGTCCCATCGTACTCCCTCGGGGGCGTGAGTTTAACCCCACTGGGGCTTGGTTTCATCTGCGCTGGTAGGGGCGCAGGCTGTTGAGCAGCCGCATTAGTGGAGGAGGGAGCGCTTCTCTTCCAGCTCTCCAAACGCGCCAACACCTGGTCCATGGCGGTGCCCAGGCGATGGAGGATGGTGGAATGTTTGGCAACCCGTTCCTCCATGGACGGGGTTGGCGCTTCAGCTCCTGCTGACTCCATATTGTGGTGTGGGATTCTGTCAGGAACTCAAAGCAGCAGGAGGGGTGAAGTCAGGCGCAGGAGACCAAGGTCCGTGAACACACGTTTTAATAGGCAACAGTCCAAACTGCCAACAACATGTAAGGCAGGGCAAAAAATACAAATACAGTAAGAGCCCGAAAACCGAGTAGGGGCGCAGCCCAGGAAAACTCGTAGCCTTAATACACAAAATGCAGAGGGAATGCCTAAAACCCCAACCTAACCAAACCAGACAAAAACACTCCCGCCCAATCCCCAAACCTAACCAGAGAGACTAAATAACCCCCCCACTAATGATCTAACACAATACAGGTGCACACATAAACCAGACCTCACCAAAAGAAAATGAAAAGAGGATTGGTGGCAGCTAGTAGGCCGGCGACGACGACCGCCGAGCGCCGCCTGAACGAGGAGAGGCGCCACCTTCAGTCGACGTTGTGACAAACCTAGAAGAATGAGCTCTGCCTCATGGAAATGTGCAATTCAGTATCATACATAAACAGCTGTCGATGCTGTGACTATATGAAAATAATTGTCATTGTGGTTTCTATTGTTATCTGTTGTATCAATGTCTTTGCAACAATGTTTCAGTGCTGTTTTCAGATCCATTGACAGCGCCCCTATACAATATTTTGATCCGTTATTAAATTTTCCGACGCATAGACCAGACGTGCGCTGTTTTCAGAATGTACAGCCTCCCTAGAAACCAAGGTTCTGGAACTATCAACCAGCGCTTGGGTAGTTTTGCTTTACATGGCAGTCAATACGAATAGAACTAACGACCAGAGAGCGCCTAAAATGTCACTTGACATCCTGTCGCAGTGAATGTAGCATCATTTCTTGTTGAAAAAATGAATGGTTTGGGATATAATCTTGATTTTAATGCTGGTAACCCGTTATATAAAAGCTGTAATACAGTTGAGTCGGTTTCACGTCATGGCTATGACCACATCACACCCATGATAAAAATGTCATAACACATGGCCTCTCATGTATTATTGCTTAATTGATATCCAGCCAAATGGCACATTTACCAGATTTGGAATAATTCATCACCCACCTTTTCCATTCAGACTGATTATAGAAGATAGTGAGCATGAAATTGATAGGACAACCTAAGCTATATGAACTGGCTCCATCATCTCAATCACGGGTGCAATAAATCCAACTACTAACAGATCAGAGTAGATAAAAAAATGTGCAAACGAATAATTTAAAAAAATGTACTTGCTAAACAGCATGCTGGAAAGTGTTAATCAGCCCCCAGAAAACATTTCAAATGTATTTTTCCAAAGCTAAAATGTAAGCAAAAAAGAATTACATCCTTAAGGGATAGTCCACCCAAATTACAAAATTACAATGTTGTAGTTCATAGACTGCTTAAGGGTAAGGAAACCAATATGTAATTTGGGTAAACTATCCCTTTAATTGGACCAAAATAAATACATTGGAAACATATTGCACATCCTCATTAGTAAACATTTTAATGTAATGCATATACAGTACTGTATATAGTTATAATTATTTGATCAAACATGATGTGTTCACATTAGTGTGTTGAAATGATTTACAACGACATGTGCATTCAATTTCAATGCTAAATACATAAACTCCAGTAACTGGAACTTGCGCAATTATAATACAATTGAAGTTTTACAATTCTAAATTCCAATTCCAATCCAAGGATGTTTTTATTTTACAATTCAAATTCAATTCCAATACAAAAGTCTAAATTCTAATTATATTCCAATTCCATTCCATTCCATATTTTTTTTTTTACAGTTTAAATGTAATTCCAATTCAAACAGTCTAAATTTCAATTCAATTCCAAAGATATGTATTTTTACAGATTGCTGCAATTCCAATTAAATTCCAAGTAAATTCTCCACTTCATGCTTGAATTCCAGAATTTAGAATTAAAAAAAAAAGTTGAATTGAGCCCGACCCTTGTGGAGGCAACATGGAGGCAGCTCCATTTGAACAAGCTTGGGTGTGATGAGTGGGTCTGCATCCCAAATGGCACCCCATTCCCTATTTAGGTCACTACTTTTGACCAGAGGCTATAGGGCCCTGGTCAAAAGTAATGCCCTTCATAAGGATATGGTGCCATTTGTGACGCAACCTGGGTGTCTGGTCTATGCCAGGGGCCTTGCTGATTAGAGAGAGCTGCTGTGGTGAGGACGGTACAGTGACCCCGAGCCTTGTTGAACATGCTGGGTATTTATAGGCCACTGTGCCTACTGCCATTAATAACAGCCGCATCTTCACTTGCCACTGCTTCTTGTTTCTTCCCTGGATTAAACGCCATGGATTAAATGTCCGTCTGTGTGGGGAACACATTATCTCCCACCCTCTGTGTGTGTGTGTATTTGTGTGTGTGTGTGTGTGTGCGTATTTGTGTGTGTGGATGTGCATGTGTGTGGGCCTATTTACAAACATACATGTGTACATGCCTCCATGTGAATTGATCTGTTGAGTATGAGATACAGTACACACAAGCGTCAGAGAACGATACACATCCTGCAGCACCATCACAACACCATCAGAACACAGTTCATAATGTATTGTGGTGATGACATGGTTTTCTACTAATTGCCCAGCAACCGATATGAGAGCAACAGCATATCCTCATCAGTCGATAACAATGTGATATGCACCTCAGGGACAGATATGAGAAAGCTATAATGACACTGATATAACTGAGGTATATTCAGATAATTATTCAGATCGTATTTGAATGTGCAACCCTTATCTGAAGACTGATCAGGGTTGATAATGTCTGTCAAAAATGCCAGAGGAGCTTTACGAGTGTGTCAAAGTAATAATAAGGTAATGGAATCATCTGATTATTAATGCCATGCTAGCCTACTGGTAGTTCATCATGTGGATCCCACATGAAACAACCAACCATCCAGAAGGCAAAATTAGTTGAAAAATAAATAATTACAATCAAAAACTGGTTGGAATTTTTTTTTTAAATGTAATTCGAACCAGTTTTACCCGCCTGGCACGGGGTAAGACTATGGTAACAAAAGTACCTCAATCACCTCAGCCATAGGCGTGATGGTGTTGGTCTTGCGCGAGCCGATGCGGAACTTGGCCGCCTTGTAGATCTTCCAGTAGACGAAGAGCACCACGCACAGCGGCAGGTAGAATGCTCCGAAGGTGGAGAAGATGGTGTAGGAGGGTGCCTGGCTCACCTGGCACTCCATGCCCTCCTCTGAGTAGGTCTCCCCCCAGCCGAACAGTGGTGACAGGGAGATGACTGAGGACAGCAGCCAGGTGAGCACGATCATCACATTTGAGATCCTCTTGCGAGTCTTGAGTGTGTACTCCAAGTGTCTGGTGATGGACCAGTAGCGGTCCAGGGCGATGGCGGTCACGTTCCAGATGCTGGCCGTGCAGCAGAGCACGTCGAAGGAGATCCACACTTGGCAGAGCACGCGGCCCAGCTTCCACAGCCGCCCATTGAGCTCGTGAACCAGGCTCAGCGGCATGACCAGGGCAGCCACCATCACGTCCGAAATGGCCATGGAAGCCACCAAGTTGTGGGGCACACGGTGGAAGGTCCGCACCCTCAGGATGGTGAGGAGAACCAGGAGGTTCCAAACAAAGGTGGCCACCACCAGCATGGCAAGCAGGGTGAGGGTTAGCACGCTGAACACCGAAAATGGACGGTAGAAGTTCCCTGCTCCATACCCCAGGTTGTCGCTACCGGCCCCGCTGATGTTGGCGGTCACTAGGCTCATGTTGGGCTCAGTCATGTTCAACAGTGTTCAGCAGTGGTCACACAGCCCAGCTGGCTGAATATGGTCAGACAGGTCTGTCACAGGGAAGGCTTCTGATATCCTGCAGTGTAGAGAGAGATAGAAGAAGAAGCTTATTAGGGGCTCTATTCAGTCTGTATCGCTGAAGAGTTACAAATTGTGTGATAGAAATGTAAAGGTAATTTCAGATTGAACCGACATATGCAGCGTTTACCGTGAATGCAGTCTACACCAACTAGGATTACAAAGGGTCCGAAACTTTCCGGGAAATTCCCAGAATTTTTTGGGAAATTTTCCATGGGAAGTTAAGCCTGGGAATTTGGGGAATTTTGCTTAAATTCATCAAAAAAGTTAGCTTATAACAGTGAACCTTTTTTTGTGGTATACACATAAGGCAATTCTAGGTCTTGTGGCATATCTTGGTTAAATTATCCCCAATTCAACGGAATTGCAATCCTCTGCATGCACAGTGCATTTTTCCATCATATGTGCAGTGCACTCTTCCATCACATGTACAGCTGATTCTCAAGATCTTGCACACTAATGAGATGGTATTGAGCCCACACTACTACACTGTCTGAGCCAAGGACTACATGCTTTCTGGTATGTTTTGATTACAATACCGGGTGGGGTGAATATATTTTATATGATATACATTATTTTTTGTTAACTAGTAAATAGTAGCCTACAGAAAGTGTGCTTAAATAATTTCTAACTTGTTAAGAATTTCTGCTAGTTCGTTTTTGCTACCATGTGGGTTTTAGCTTGCTTGAGCCTGCTAACCGAGGAGTGTTAATTCACCTGTTTCCATACATGTTTAATTTTAAAACATTTATCTTACAAATGAGTTGTTTAACTGCTTAACTATTTATCTGTACATGGAATTGTATTTGGGTTTTTTTACCAAAAAAATCTAATCTTTACAGGAAAATACCACGGGCGCTTTATGATGTGTGGAGACATTTCACTGCAGCTAATGTAGAAGGAAAAGCTGTGTAAATGTGCAAATACTGTGCCAAATCATATGTGAAGAATGCAACAAAGATGCAGAATCATCTGGCCAAGTGCATAAAGTTCCCTCAGCGCTCACAACAAGCAACCTCTGACAAAAGTCCCTCTACTTCTATTTGAAGTGAAAATGATGAATCAGACACCATATCGATAGCAGCAGCTCATGGTCCTTTTGGTATCAGAGTTTTTTTTTACTAAATGGAGGAACGTAGTCAGAGAATTGCTGATGAATGTCTTGCTCGAGCTGTGTATGCAACTGGTTCACCTCTGATGCTCACAGGAATGTGTATTGGAAGAGATTTCTGAATGTTCTTCGACCAAGTGCTTTTTAAGGTGTTCCTGAAATTAATAATTCAACACTACGCCTGAATGTATAAACTTGCCTTTGTGACAGCTGAAAACATGTATTTATTATACCACCCAACCTTTTTGTGAGATTATGATAACCACCTTATGATTTCCCTATCTAAAACAAATCAATCAATGTAATTATACATAATATACTAATTTACCTCGAAAGATATGGGTGGGGTGGAAATGACAAGGTGTGGTGGAATTGACATCTATGTAAAAAACAAAAAACGGATGAAAACAATATTTTCTTGCAAACATTTTGAACAACAACCATTGTTAAACATTTCATTAATTTAAGACAAAATAAGATTCAAAAAGTAGCCGATGGGCAGAGCTCAAGGAAGTAGGCCAGTGTTTTTGAGAGATGAGCCCAGATTGCAGAGGGGTCATCCGCATAGAAGAGCTCAGTGAGCAAAGTGAAACAGTATAATTTGTGGTATATCCAACACAGGTGTGGAGGGTCACCTGCTTGTGAGAATCACCAAAGTGAACTGCCTGGATTTCACTGGTGTATTTACACAGGTAGTTCTCTCAGGGGCTCAACTTTGGTTTTAGAAGTGAGGGGGAAATAATGATTAGAATTTGTTTTAAACACTCCAAACAGCCTACCCATCTGCATGGTCCTAAACCCCACCGTTGCCTCATTTTGTACCACATTCCAATGATAGAACTGGGGGGGACAAAAATGCAATTTCAGAATGTGGGGGGGGGTCAATATGCACGATGATCTCTTTCCGCAGATTCTCGTTTAATTCTCTCTATGTGCCACACACCTTTCTTTAACTGTCAAATGTACAGTGAACTTATCCATGTTTCCCCCTTTGTTTTTCCTTTTCTCTCTCTCTTCAGCTTTGTTTTTCCACTCAAACCACCATGTCTGCTCACCAGCATCAAAGTCAGATGTTTTAAGCTCTTTTGCTTGGCAAAGGGAACACTGTGTGAACACTCTTTCTTCAGGTTCTCACAGCACAAATACTTAATTAGGTTCTCATTGTTGCAGCAGCTGATCACTTTGTGATACTGTAGTTTGTCTGCCATGAACCGGAGGTGGGTTTTGCAGAGGCATGTATCCCTATCCTGGACTGTTGGCTTGACAACCCAAAAAATACATATTTTGCAGAATTCATAGTAGGACATTTTAATCTCTGAATATTCCCTCTTAAAATTCTGATAAAGGTTTTGAATTGTGCCATTCAAGAAGTGCTTCTGCTTTTTTTTCTTGTGTGTCCTTTTCCCCTGTTGTTGCTCTACTGTTGACATCACGCTCATCACGCTCATAGAATCTAGTGATTTTCTCTTCTGTGGCTGTGCTAGTTATATTACACTGCTTTTTCCTGGAGTATTGAATACTTGTTGGCCTGTTTTCATTTGCCCTCATTGCTTTTGCTGAAAATCCTTGACACCGTGCATTTTTCGATACTTTTGCTTTAACTCTGTAATGATGGCATTTTGAAACAATAAAATCCTTCTCAAGTTCTTCGGAGTTCCCTTCATTTTCTATTTTGTCTTTGGGGAATATTGTCTCTCCATTTTCTTCATCAGTTGATCATACCTTTTTTTGTATTTCTCAGTTTTCCGTTAAGCTTTATCAAGTTTGACATTTGTCATGCAAAGATCTCTATGTATTTGAGCGACCTCTTCCAACATTTTTCCTCACAGCAAGTATTCAACTTCTCATTCCTGTTGCAGATGATGGGGAAGGGGTATCAGGGCGTTCATCAGGAGCAGGTAAGTTAGGGGCAGGTATGATGGCCTCATGTTCTGGCTACAAGTCATCTAGTGTCTGCCTGATAGGTCGGTCGCAATTGCAACTGTTCTCTTTAAAGTCTGTCTTCTATTCCATTGGTTGCATTTCCATTGCCTTCTCTTGCTTCTTTGTTCTCGCTTGTAAGCTCAGAGATAGATTTCACTTCTCCCTTCAATTTTTTTCTTCCTGTATCTCTCCCTGTCTTTTTGCAGATGTTCCTGGTATCGTATAGGATCATTTTTATTTTGTTTCTAAGTCTGTGTCCTCTGTGCTGTTTTATGTGGCATCTTCTAAAAACAAAGAAAAGTACAATTTATGGTGGGAAAATGCACTTATTGTTTTTATGTGGATTACTGAATATTCACATTAAAATATGTCTCCAATTGGGTGGAAACCTAGCTACTGTTCCATAATTTAAGAGTTGCTTTGGGAGTAATACTATATGGGTGATTCTACAGAAGTGGTGCAAATTGTGTAATGAATACTCAGGGAGAAAAAGGTGTAGATTCACGTGCAGAGCACGGCAGGTGTTTATTTCACCTTCACAGAAGGCAGGAATCGTGGTCACAGGCAAGCAATGGTCATATCCAGGTAGGCTAACAGGCAGGTTTTGGTATTTATGTATTGGATAACTGCACAATCGTTTCTTATTTTTTTGGCCTTAAGCTCATTAAATCATTAATGTAGGGCTCATAAAATGTATTGAATATATGGCTCATCGGGTTCAGGTAGCATCAGCTTTGGAATGTTCATGCTTATCAAAGCTCTAATCAAATTCAGATATATTTATATCCTTTATAATGCTTTAGAATGACACTTCAGGTTTTGGTGGGAAATATCGGGTTACCCATGAGAAAAGTGATTTATTCTCTGGATGGAACATTTTTTAAATACCAGGAAAATATTCAACCCTAGTCCCTACCGAAACAGTTGCAAAAATGTGAGAACCATGCACAGTATTGATCATTTTCAATAACGTTCTATTACAAATAAATGATAGAACTTTCATTTGCATACAACATTACATATATTATTTGCATAAAACATTTACAAAATAGTAAAAAAACTGATTTTTAACCAGAATTTCAAAAGCTTTACATTTAATTTAGTGAAATATGATCTCTATTGTTCTCTGTATAATGTAAAATGTTGATTGTATGAATCTGAAACTTATTGATTGAATTACTTATGCATCTAATTAAATATGTTAGATGTTTAAATTGTAACTTTTTCTATTTTTAATTTGACAAAATATCAGACGTTCCAGTAAAGACATTGTTTTTGTTGTGACCTGGCCTCTACAGTGCCTTGCAAAAGTATTCATCCCCCTTGGCGTTTTTCCTATTTTGTTGCATTACAACCTGTAATTTAAATGGATATTTATTTGGATTTCATGTAATGGACATACACAACATAGTCCAAATTGGTGAAGTGAAATGAAAAATATTACTTGTTTAAAAAAATTCTAAGAAATAAAAAAACTGAAAAATGGTGCATGCATATGTATTCACCCCCTTTGTTATGAAGCTCCTAATGTCACAAATGATGTCGTGGTGTTGCAGGGAAGACCAAAATGCAGCGGGTATATGGACACTCATTCTTTTAATTCACAAAAGGAGTAAAGCATCCGCAGAAAAAACAAAACAATAAATGATACTCACGACTAACAACAGTGTGGCAGGCTCAACAAGCAGTGCTCACAAACAACCACCCACAACCCCAAAGAAAAACACACACACCTATATAGGACTTCCAATCAAAGGCAACTCAACACACCTGCCTTCAATTGGAAGTCCCAATCACCAACACAACATTTAACAAACACAAACCACCTGCCACATCCTGACCAAGACTAACACAATTACGCCCTCTGCTGGTCAGGACGTGACAGGACCCCCCCCTCAAGGTGCAGACCCCGGGATGCACCTAAAAAAAAGAAAAACACAAGAAAATCCCCAATACCCCAACAAAACCAACAAACAATAACCCCTAAACAATAAGGGAGGGAAGGGAGGGTGGCTGCCATCACCGACGGCACTGTGCTACACCCTCCCTCCCCAACCCACCTATCCTGGAGTTGGCTCAGGTGCAGGACGTGGACCTTGCTCCACCTTCGGTGGCGCTGCTAGCTGCGCCGGGCAGACGGGCCACTTGGGCTGACCCTGGCAGACGGACCACTCGGGCTGGACCGGAGGACAGGAGGGCCACTCGGGCTGGGCCGGAGAACAGGAGGGCCACTCGGGCTGGGCCGGAGGGCCACTCGGGCTGGGCCGGAGGGCCACTCGGGCTGGGCCGGAGGGCAGGAGGGCCACTCGGGCTGGGCCGGAGGGCAGGAGGGCCACTCGGGCTGGACCGGAGGGCAGGAGGGCCACTCGGGCTGGGCCGGAGGACAGGAGGGCCACTCGGGCTGGGCCGGAGGACAGGAGGGCCACTCGGGCTGGGCAGGAGGACAGGAGGGCCACTCGGGCTGGGCCGGAGGACAGGAGGGCCACTCGGGCTGGGCCGGAGGACAGGAGGGCCACTCGGGCTGGGCAGGAGGACAGGAGGGCCACTCGGGCTGGGCCGGAGGACAGGAGGGCCACTCGGGCTGGGCCGGAGGACAGGAGGGCCACTCGGGCTGATCCTGACTGATGGGCCACTCTGGCAGCTCCGTACAGGCAGGGCACTCTGGCAGCCCCGGGCAGTCGGGCCACTCTGGCAGTTCCGGGCAGTCGGGCCACTCTGGCAGTTCCGTACAGGCAAGGCACTCTGGCAGCCCCGGGCAGTCGGGCCACTCTGGCAGTTCCGGGCAGTCGGGCCACTCTGGCAGTTCCGGGCAGTCGGGCCACTCTGGCAGTTCCGGGCAGTCGGGCCACTCTGGCAGTTCCGGGCAGTCGGGCCACTCTGGCAGTTCCGGGCAGTCGGGCCACTCTGGCATTCCCGGGCAGTCGGGCCACTCTGGCAGTTCCGGGCAGTCGGGCCACTCTGGCAGTTCCGGGCAGTCGGGCCACTCTGGCAGTTCCGGGCAGTCGGGCCACTCTGGCAGTTCCGGGCAGTCGGGCCACTCTGGCAGATCCGGGCAGTCGGGCCACTCGGGCAGATCCGGGCAGTCGGGCCACTCGGGCAGATCCGGGCAGTCGGGCCACTCGGGCAGATCCGGGCAGTCGGGCCACTCTGGCGGCTTCTGACTAGCGGGCGGCTCTGGGGACTCCTGACTGGCGGGCGGCTCTGGGGACTCCTGACTGGCGGGCGGCTCTGGGGACTCCTGACTGGCGGGCGGCTCTGGGGACTCCTGACTGGCGGGCGGCTCTGGGGACTCCTGACTGGCGGGCGGCTCTGGGGACTCCTGACTGGCGGGCGGCTCTGGGGACTCCTGACTGGCGGGCGGCTCTGGGGACTCCTGACTGGCGGGCGGCTCTGGGGACTCCTGACTGGCGGGCGGCTCTGGGGACTCCTGACTGGCGGGCGGCTCTGGGGACTCCTGACTGGCGGGCGGCTCTGGGGACTCCTGACTGGCGGGCGGCTCTGGGGACTCCTGACTGGCGGGCGGCTCTGGGGACTCCTGACTGGCGGGCGGCTCTGGGGACTCCTGACTGGCGGGCGGCTCTGGGGACTCCTGACTGGCGGGCGGCTCTGGGGACTCCTGACTGGCGGGCGGCTCTGGGGACTCCTGACTGGCGGGCGGCTCTGGGGACTCCTGACTGGCGGGCGGCTCTGGGGACTCCTGACTGGCGGGCGGCTCTGGGGACTCCTGACTGGCGGGCGGCTCTGGCGACTCCTGACTGGCGGGCGGCTCTGGCGACTTACGACTGGCGGGCGGCTCTGGCGACTTACGACTGGCGGGCGGCTCTGGCGACTTACGACTGGCGGGCGGCTCTGGTGACTTACGACTGGCGGGCAGCTCTGGCGACTCCTGACTGGCGGGCAGCTCTGGCGACTTACGACTGGCGGGCAGCTCTGGCGACTTTTGACTGGCGGGCAGCTCTGGTGACTCTTGACTGGTGAGGCTGGGCTGACGCACTAGACTCCTGATGCGTGGGGCTGGTACTGGACGTGCCAGCCTGGAGACACGCACCTAAATGCTAGTGCGTTTAGCGGGAAACACCGGACCGTAGAGGCGCACTGGCGGTCTTGAGCGCAGGGTTGGCATCACCCCTTCAGGCTCGATGCTCACACTCCCCTGGCACATGCGGGGCGCTGGTACTGCGCTTACCGGCCTGAAAATGCCAGGCCTCACCACAGCACCTACCCCAAAGCACGGGACCTGTCCTGTGTGTTTTCTTCCAAAAAGGGTACGGGGAGCTGGCCTGGGTCTCCCATCTCGCCCCGCCAAACAGCCCTTGTGCCCCCCCCAAATTTTTTATTGGGGCTGCCTCTCGGGCTCTACCTGCCTCCCAGGCAGGTTGTCGCAGTGCACCCGCAATTGCTCCCATTTTCAGTCAATCCTCTCCTCCAGTATTTCCAGCGACCAGGAATCCATCACCTCCCGAGTGCGCTGCTTCCAACTTTCCTCCTGTGGCTTCCTCCTTTTCCGCTGCTTGGTTCTTTGGTGGTGGGTGGTTCTGTCACAAATTATGTCGTGGTGTTGCAGGGAAGACCAAAATGCAGCGGGTATATGGACACTCATTCTTTTCATTCACAAAAAGAGTAAAGCATCCGCAGAAAAAAACAAAACAATAAATGATACTCACGACTAACTACAGTGTGGCAGGCTCAACAAGCAGTGCTCACAAACAACCACCCACAACCCCAAAGAAAAACACACACACCTATATAGGACTTCCAATCAAAGGCAACTCAACACACCTGCCTTCAATTGGAAGTCCCAATCACCAACACAACATTTAACAAACACAAAACACCTGTCACATCCTGACCAAGACTAACACAATTACGCCCTCTGCTGGTCAGGACGTGGACACCTAAATAAGATCTGGTGCAACCTATTACCTCCAGAAGTCACATAATTTGTTAAATAAAGTCCACTTGTGTGCAATCTAAGTGTCACATGATCTGTCACATGATCTCAGTATACATACACCTGTTCTGAAAGGACCCAGAGTCTGCAACACCACTAAGCAAGGGGCACCACCATGCAAGCGACAGCATGAAGACCAAGGAGCTCTCCAAACAGATCAGGGTTGGGTTATAAAAAAATATCCGAAACATTGAACATCCCACGGAGCACCAATAAATCCATTATTAAAAAATGGAAAGCATATGGCACCACAACAAACCTGCAAGACAGTGCTGCCTACCAAAACTCACAGACCAGGCAGGAGGGCATTAATCAGAGAGGCAACAAAGAGACCAAAGATAACCCTGTAGGAGCTGCAAAGCTCCACAGCGGAGATTGAAGAATCTGTCCATAGAAACACTAAGCCGTACACTTTACAGAGCTGGGATATACAGACGAGTGGCCAGAAAAAAACCATTGCTTAAAGAAAAAAATAAGCAAACACATTTTGTGTTCGCCAAAAGGCATGTGGGAGACTCCCTAAACATATGGATGAAGGTACTCTGGTCAGATGAGACTAAAATGTAGCTTTTTGGCCATCAAGGAAAATGCTATGTCTGGCGTAAACCCAACACCTTTCATCACCCTGAGAACACAATCCCCACAGTGAAGCATGGTGGTGGCAGCATCATGCTGTGGGGATGTTTTTCATTGGCAGGGACTGGGAAACTGGTCAGAATTGAAGGAATGATGGATGGAGCTAAATACAGGGAAATTCTTGACGGAAACCTGTTTCAGTCTTCCAGAGATTTGAGACTGGGACAGAGGTTCACCTTCCAGCAGGACAATGACCCTAAGCATACTGCTAAAGCAACACTCGAGTGGTTTAAGGGGAAATTTCTAAATGTTTTGGAATGGCCTAGTCAAAGCACAGACCTCAATCCAATTGAGAATCTGTGGTATGATTTAAAGATTACCGTACACCAGCGGAACCCATCCAACTTGAAGGAGCTGGAGCAGTTTTGCCTTGAATGGGAAAAAATCCCAGTGGCTAGATGTGCCAAGCTTATAAAGACATGGGGGGTGGATAGTTACAGTGAGGGGGAAAAAAGTATTTGATCCCCTGCTGATTTTCTACGTTTACCCACTGACAAAGAAATGATCAGTCTATAATTTTAATGGTAGGTTTATTTGAACAGTGAAAGAAAGAATAACAACAAAGAAATCCTGAAAAACGCATGTCAAAAATGTTATAAATTGATTTGCATTTTAATGAGGGAAATAAGTATTTGACCCCCTCTCAATCAGAAAGATTTCTGGCTCCCAGGTGTCTTTTATACAGGTAACTAGCTGAGATTAGGAGCACACTCTTAAAGGGAGTGCTCCTAATCTCAACTTGTTACCTGTATAAAATACCTGTCCACAGAAGCAATCAATCATTCAGATTCCAGACTCTCCACCATGGCCAAGACCAAAGAGCTCTCCAAGGATGTCAGGGACAAGATTGTAGACCTACACAAGGCTGAAATGGGCTACAAGACCATCGCCAAGCAGCTTGGTGAGAAGGTGACAACAGTTGGTGCGATTATTTGCAAATGGAAGAAACACAAAATAACTGTCAATCTCCGTCGGCCTGGGGCTCCATGCAAGATCTCACCTCGTGGAGTTGCAATGATCATGAGAACGGTGAGGAATCAGCCCAGAACTACATGGGAGGATCTTGTCATTGTTCTCAAGGCAGCTGGGACCATAGTCACCAAGAAAACAATTGGTAACACACCACGCCATGAAGGACTGAAAGCACATATACATGCCCGTCTGAAGTTTGCCAATGAACATCTGAATGATTCAGAGGACAACTGGGTGAAAGTATTGTGGTCAGATGAGACCAAAATGGAGCTCTTTGGCATCAACTCAACTCGCCGTGTTTGGAGGAGGAGGAATGCTGCCTATGACCCCAAGAACACCATCCCCACCGTCAAACATGGAGGTGGAAACATTATGCTTTGGGGGTGTTTTTCTGCGAAGGGGACAGGACAACTTCACCGCATCAAAGGGACGATGGACGGGGCCATGTACCGTCAAATCTTGGGTGAGAACCTTCTTCCCTCAGCCAGGGCACTGAAAATGGGTCGTGGATGGGTATTCCAGCATGACAATGACCCAAAACACACGGCCAAGGCAACAAAGGAGTGGCTCAAGAAGAAGCACATTTAAGGTCCTAGAGTGGCCTAGCCAGTCTCCAGACCTTAATCCCATAGAAAATCTGTGGAGGGAGCTGAAGGTTCGAGATGCCAAACGTCAGCCTCGAAACCTTAATGACTTGGAGAAGATTTGCAAAGAGGAGTGGGACAAAACCCTCCTGAGATGTGTGCAAACCTGGTGGCCAACCACAAGAAACTTCTGACCACTGTGACTGCCAACAAGGGTTTTGCCACCAAGTACTAAGTCATGTTTTGCAGAGGGGTCAAATACTTATTT
The DNA here is from genome assembly GCF_901001165.1 of Salmo trutta. Lineage (NCBI taxonomy): Eukaryota > Metazoa > Chordata > Actinopteri > Salmoniformes > Salmonidae > Salmo > Salmo trutta. The sequence goes on from NC_042958.1 coordinate 33,834,849, forward strand.
CCCTCATTAAAATGCTAATCAATTTATTACATTTTTGACATGCGTTTTTCTGTATTTTTTGTTGTTGTTATTATGTCTCTCACTGTTCAAATAAACCTACCATTAAAATTATAGACTGATATTTTTTTTGTCAGTGGGCAAAGGTACAAAATCGGCAAGGGATCAAATACTTTTTTCCCCTCATTGTATGCACGCTCAAGTTTTCTGTTTTTTTGTCTTATTTTTTGCTGTTTCACAATAATCTTCAAAGTGGTAGGCATGTTGTGTAAATCAAATGATACAAACCCCTCAAAACTCCATTTTTAATTTCAGGTTGTTAGGCAACAAATCAGGAAAATGCCAAAGGGTGAATAGTTTCACAAGCCACTGTACATTCTGAATCTAATTGCTTACAGACATATTCAAATAATGATTGACATATTTTCATTCAAAATGTTATTTTGATGAATTTATTCATTCTATTTCATCCTTCCACAAGATAAAGTCCCGACACAAATCTAGGGTTGCTACCAAAGCTTGCTGGTCTAGGGTTGCTGGAAACGCGACCCAGTCGTTCAGTCTTTTTGGTCTGTATCTACGACCCAGTCGTTCGTTCTAAATGTTCCATTGCCATAATGGCTGGCAACGTTCTTATCCCTTCTTTGCCAAGAGTTTGAGGGTGCCAGGCTGCACTGCATCACGCACTCCTGCCTTCCCTTGTCAACAGCGATATTGGACTCTCCTGGACTCAGTCATCACCTGTTAATTACCTCCCCTATATTTGTCAGTTCCCTTGCTCTCTTCCCCGCTGCTGCATTGATTGTTTTTTGTATGTGTTACTTGTTTGCTGACACTGTTACTGTCTCGTTCCATGTCCGTTCTACATTAAATGTTTTACTCCTCGTACCTGCTTCGTCTCTCCAGCGTCATCCATGTGACAGAATGCAGCAGCCTACATACCAAGCGTCGGGGAGTACTGGCGTTCCGGTTGCTGGTGACATTGGCTCTGGGCTGCCGCCGATGGAACCGGGGGTGCCTAGCCAGTTCGTTGGGCTTCCACATCCTAGCTGGCTCGAGAGGTTTCCTTGCCCCAGTTGGCTCGGATGGTGCCCATCTCAAATTCTGTAGGTTATTGACGGTCTTTACTGTTGTCATCAACTCCAGTTCGGCTGGCGGCATGGAATATTCTCATCCTAGTTCATTGTGGATTGATACTACAGTTTAATAAATAGCATAGGCTACAGTAACGAGAGAAAGCGACAGTAAAAAAAACATCCCGTGTATGCTCAATAAGTGTTGCCAGTCAACATTGTTGTAATTGGCTTCAATGAGTATAGGCCTTCACACATCACACTTAAATAAAAAATACTAGGCTTACGTAAATTGTATTCTCAAATTTGAATAACCTATGTTTGGTCGCCTTCAAGTCGGTGCAGTTGCTTCTCACAAACTGCACCACGCAGCTATCACCTGCATTGTGGGAGGTACTATTTTTTTAACCAATCATTAGGGTGTTTTTGTTTGACCCACACCAACATGGCAAACGACGTGACTGAAAAAGGAAGCAACTTTGCCGCAATTGTAACGGTCGTCGTATATATTGGACCAAGGCGCAGCGGGTTGAGTGCTCATTTTAACTTTTATTAAACACTTAACGAAACAAAATAAGAAAACGAACGAACGCACAGTAATGCAGGCTACACAGACAGCAGTGCAAAAACAACTGCCCACAAACCACAGGTGAAAAAAGGGCTACCTAAGTATGACTCCCAATCAGCAACAACGATGTACAGCTGTTCCTGATTGAGAGCCATACCCGGCCAACAAAGAAATACACAACCTAGAAAATCATAGAAATACAAAACCAAAACAATAACCAAAATTCCCGGAACACTCTAAACAAACACCCCTCTACATAAACACATAGCCCAACAAACCCCAAAACACTCTGAACAAATACCCCATGCCAAGTCCTGACCAAACTACAATAACAAATAACCCCTTATACTGGTCAGGACGTGACGGCGATTCTAAATGGGTCATGTCTAGAAGGGATGCCGCTAATGTCAAAGTGACGTCAAAACTTGCATATTCGAGTTGAAGAGAATTTTAGCATTTTAGCTAACCATTTTCCTAACCTTAACCTAATTCTCCTAACCTGCTATATTCATTATCTTCACCTGCTGTGAAAGTTATCCTAACCTGCTACAAAAAGTAACTTCTGATATTAACGGCATCCCAAATGAAAGTGATATTTGAGACATACTGTATTTCTAAACAATTAATTGTACATACACTATGTTTTCAGTTTGTGAGTGTGTGATATGGGGATATAGAAATTATTATTTTGACATTTTTACAGGCATCACTTTTATAAACAATATGTTACGTTAAGTTATGGTAGTCTATCGTATCCGATGATGACTTCCAGTTCTGAGTTAACAGTAACTGTAGAGTCCAATCTGAAATCCACAAACTTTATTGCAGGTGGGGCATATGCAGTCTGTGTTGGCGGGGGCAGGCATGGTTGTATGTCTCCTGAGCTATTTTTGCTGTTTCTTTGTGCTCCTCTCATCCTCTCACCTCTGTACACCGCTCTGGCAGAGCTGTCGCCAGGTGGAACGGTCGGCAGCAGCATCCTCCAGGTCTGTGGGTTTGATGTTGCACTTCTTCAGCGACGTTTTCAGCTGGTCCTTGAAGCGCTTCATTTGCCTCCCTGCAGACCACCGGCCAAGATGAAGCTGGCCATGCAGGATCTTCTGAATGGAAGTGCTCCTGAAACATTCTAACGACATGCCTAAGCCAGCGTAGTTGGTGTTGGGTGACCAAGGCCTCCATACTCTTGCAGTTGGCCTTAGCAAGTATTTCTGTATGGGGCACACAGTCGCACCAGGTGATTCCCAGGATGCGCTGCAGGCATCTTATTTGGAATCGCTCGAGCTGCTTGTTGTGGCAACTGTAAGTGGCCCAGGCTTCACAGCTGTAATGAAGTGTGGTGATGTAGACGGCTTTATAGACGGGGACTCTGGTGTGGAGGTGGAGATGTTTTGGAAGACCCTGTGTCTGAGTTTCCTGAATGCAGCTGATGCTTGCTTGATCCTATTTTGAATTTGGAGGTCGATTCTGCAGTCCTCTGAGAGGATGGTGCCCAGGTATTTGAAGGACGGAACTATTGGCAATGATTTGTGTTCAATGGTGAAGACAGGCATGGTGTGTGCAGGGCTGGATCTCCATTGGCAGACCACCTCTGTCTTGGTGGTGTTGATAGACAGTCCCATCCTGCTATAGACCCTCACAGCCGCTACAAGGACGGACTGAAGGTCTTCCGGAGTATGGGCCTCAAGAGCACAGTCATCAGCATACGGCAGCTCAAGAACCCGCTCCGTCAAAACCTTGGTGGTTGTTTGGAGACTCCTGATGTTGAATAGGTTTCCATCCAGCCCGAAGTCCACCGCAACCCCGCAGCTGTCCTCAAGCTCCTTGTAGAGAAGCTGGGTTACACATAGGAGGAAGATGTTAAAGAGTACAGGTGCCAGCACACACCCCTGCCTCACACCGATGCTTACTCCAAAGGGAACTGACTCCTGACCTCCTAAGGCCATCCCGGCCATCATCCCATCATGGAACTGGCAAAGGATGTTGACAAATTTGTAGGGACAGCCAAATTTGAGTAGAATGGCCCATAGTAGTTCCCTGCTCATAGTGTCGAACGCCTTGGAGAGGTCGACAAAGGCCTGAAAAGGTCCTGATGTTGTTAACGGCACTTCTCCTGGAGTTGCCGTGCTGTGAATATCATGTCGACCATACTCCTGCTATTTCTGAAGCAGCAGTTCGTCTGTGATGTTGTTAACCAACCTATGTAGCATCATTTTAGCCAGGACCTTAGCCAGGGATATCCCCCGGCTGTTACTGCAGATAGACTTTGTCATCTTTGTTCTTATAGATGGTGACAATATTTGCATCCCTCCACTGTTGGGGGATGATCTCCCGGTCTCAAACCTCAGTTATGCACTGATGAATCGTTCTGGTGCAGAAGTAACCTACCTGGTCGAGGTCGAGGTCTTGAATGGGTGGACGGACAGGCAGTTCTTCCAGGATGCAGTGGTCTGTAGGAGAACGCTGATTGAGTAGTGCTTCAATGTGGTCAGCCCACCTCATCAGGATCTTGTTTTGGTCCTTCAAGAGAGTCAGACCATCAGCTGTTTTCAGGGGGGTGATGGACGACTTCTAGGGCCATAGATAGCTTTAGTTGAGGTGCCGAATTTGTGCGTTTTATTTTTGTCTGCATAAATTTGGATATCCTGTGCCTTATTCATCTACCATTCGTTCTGCAGAGCATGCAAGATTGTTTGCACTTCCTTGTGTGATGCACGCCATTGCTGGCGGAGGGTAGCAGATGTGGGGCTGTTGAGAGTAGCCCTGTGCACTTTGTGCATATTGTCCAGTAAGGCTGTGATGGTGTCAGAGTTCTCATCAAACCAGTCCTGATGTTTCCTACCTCTGAAGCCAATTGAGTGGGCCTGATAAAGCACTGAGCTAATAGATACCCTCTTCTGGTCCATGGGGTCCTCTGCACTCAGAAGAGGCTCAGTCTCCCTCAGTCTTTCAGTGAGAGAGTATTTTTAGCCCTTTTTCATGATATCCAATTGGTAGTTACAGTCTTGTTTCATCGCTGCAACTCCCGTGCGGAGTCGGGAGTGGCGAAGGTCGAGAGCAATGCGTCCTCCGAAACATGACCCTGCCAAGCCACACTGCTCGCTTAACCAGGAAGCCAGCCACACCAATGTGTCAGAGGAAACACTGTACTACTGGCGACCAGGTCAGCGTGCAAGCGCCCAGCCCGCCACAGGAGTCGCTGGAGCGCAATGGGACAAGGACATCCCGCGGCAAAATCCTCCCCTAACCCGGATGACCCTGGGCCAATTGTGCGCCGCCTCATGGGTCTCCCAGTCTTAGGCTGCTGCGACACAGCCCGGGATCGAACCTGGATCTGTAGTGATGCCTCAAGCACTCCGATGCCTTAGACTGCTGTGCCAATCGGGAGGCCCAAGTCCTCCACTGTTTATTACCCAAGAGAGGGACAAGTGGCCCAGTTTGCAGATTATCTCTGTTATTGGGCCTCCTACAAAAACTTTGCCTATGCTGTAAAAAAGCGACAGAGGAGCTTAACAGAGATCGAGAACCGGGTCAAGCTCAACCCCCTGAAGACCCAGTGTGTCCTCTTCTCCAGAAACACCAAAAGAACCAAGCAAGTGCACTTTAAACTGTATGTACAGGCACTCTAGACAACCCCACAGGGTGGTCTTGGAGTGCCTGGAGAGGGAGGGAAGGAAGTCACTGAACCACCTGAGGGTACTCTGCAGAAGAAAACCACTTTTAAAACAATTTTAGAGTGCATATCTGATGCATTTTATTGTGATTTTATCCACTCTTACTCCGGCTGATAGGCACTGCAATTGAAGCTGACATTTTAACAACCTGAACGCAGGTTTTATTGCACTTTAAATCCATTACATTTTGTTTTAATAAAATCAAGTTGAGGAAAAAATAAAGGAGAACTCCACCACCCCCTTGTACCTTGCCAAACCTGACCTTCGCCAGACCGATACATGAAGAAGAGGAATAGAAGAGGACAGGAAGCCCTACCAGTCCCAAAGTTCCCCATTGTCGCTACAGGTCATAGAAAAGAGCAGAAGCGCTCAACTATCCATTCAGACTGCCTGCCGACCTATTGTAACTTTCCAATGGTGAAAGCCCCCACTGTTATTCCAAAGATAATAAAACCCAAACACTTTTGTAAATAATACCACATGTCCACAAAAATACTACAGTAAATACAACAGTTTGAGAAAAAAACTACAGTAAATACAGTAAAAATAACAATTATTTCATACCTTGATTACATTGAGACACGATCACCTGTTTCCTTTTTTATTCATGGAAATACTTGCTGAACAGATTTCCTAAATACAACAAATTTTTAGCTGAATTCCTGGTGATTTTAGTCTTTTTAGTGAGTTTTGTATTTATATATTTTTTGCTAAAAACTTTGGGGGGCAAAATAAATCACTCCCGGGCCGGTTTTGACCTGCGGGCCGCCTGTTGCCGACCCCTATATAATACAGTCATGTCCACAACACAACAGTAAATAATACTGTAGTGTTTTTGTGGACTATAGTATTTATACAATAGTATACTATAGTATGTTTTATGTTAGTATGTTTTAATGTGGATAATTGACCAATCACATTGCTGATCCGAAGTCATCTTGCATCTATGCCGCGGCCCCACACCCTGGCCTTCACGCTCTGAAAAGTGAAGTAAAAACTGACAGCCTGAAGCGAGCCTCAGCCAGCCAGCAGGAGGAATACGAAAAAAGAAACAAGGTAAATTTACTCTATCTGAACGAGGTGACCACAGTAGATAGCTGGCACCTTAATTGGAGAGGACAGGCTCATGGTAATGGCATGGTTTCCATGTGGTTTCCATGTGTTTGATGCCATTCCATTCGCTCCGTTCCAGCCATTATTTTGAGCCATCCTCCCCTCTGCAGTCTCCACTGGAGGTGACCATTTGAGGCTAATGCGGTGCGGACATGGCAACATTTTAGCCCTGATTTATACAAATATCATGTGTCTCAGACGAGTTTTCAAGAAGTTAGGCTAGTTAGGCAAATTTTTACCATAATCATTATCGTTATCAAATGTCCCAGCATGCTCTACTACAGGTTGAGTTTTTAGAATCGTTTTTATCTGTGTTTTTGCATGCACATTGATTGATTGATTAATCTCATGCTACACAAAGATAAATAACATACATTTAAGTTATTTAGTTGTGTTACAGCCTGAATTTAAAATGGTTTAAATTCAGTGTTTGTGTCAATGATCTACACACATTACCCCATAAATGTCAAAGTGAAATTGTTTTGAGAATTTTTACTTTTTTTTATTAAAATGAAAAGCTAAAATGTCTTGGGTCATTAAGTATTCAACCCCTTTGTTATGGAAAACCTAAAGAAGTTTAGGAGTAAAAATGTGCTTACAGTTTTTCTCAATTGTTTACACACTAAAATTGGAACTTGAAACGCAATCACCGAAACCTGAAACTCATATACCAAATCTCTAAACCAAGTCTGCAAAATTGCAAGCACAATTCCTGATTAACACTCAGTTTTCAATTCTATATCACACTTTTTGCAAAACACTACACACAGTTCTCTACATTAGGCACAACATTAAAAATTAAAATCTCTTTAGTCCCTTTGGAAAGCCAAGCTCTATACACCAATTGGCAACACCCACTCCTCACAGGTGTAAACACTAGTTGCTGAATTGTTCACTTAGAAATCAGAGCTTTAGCGCTGTAAAAGGCCACAGATGAGCTCTCCTGTTTTGGAGGGAAAAGGAAGTCAATGATGAAGCAAGAGCTAGAAGTGAAGGAGTGAGAGGAAGAGGAGGACGAGGAAGGACAGATGTCTCAGATGAGATCAGGGCCCCATTGGTTGACCATGTGCTCAACCATGGATTGAGTATGAGGGAGGCTGGGTAGAGTTCAGCCCAACCTGAGCCGCTACACGGTTGCATCTATCATCCGTACATTCAGAAATGAGAACCGGTAAGTTACCTACCATCTACACTAAGCTCTTTATGTATGTATACTGTAGTATACTGCAGTCTGACATATCAGTAGGCCTGTGTTACTCCGTGATTGTTGGCCAATGTTACAGTAGTCATTTCATATTGAAAGAAAATGTATTATTTTAGCTTACTGTAACCAATCATATCATATTTGTGGATCTTCTGCAGAACTGAGATACGGCCAGGCCATGGTGGAAGAACAGGTTGAGTTCTGCTCTTCACACCAGAACAAGAGACCGCTATTGTGAACATGGTGGTGGCAAACAATACTATTAGACTACAAGAAATCCAGAACCAAATAATAGCAGACAACACAATATTCAATAACATTCACCAGGTGGGCTTGTCTACATTGGTGGGCTTGTCTACAATACCGTGTATTACAGCACAACCGAATCTGGATGAAACAGGTCTACAGGGCGTCATTTGAGCGAAACCCAGAGAGGGTTAAAGAACAGCGCTATGAATATGTGCAAATAAGTACTATACTGTGAATTTACTATCGTATCAGCACTGTATAGACACATTACAGGACTGTCATCCTGTGTATTGTGCCTCACCATATTGACTGCTCTAGGTCTATGTCACATATTGTCTTGTTGTCTGTTTCAGAGAGTCTTGGAACTGGATGCCGCTGCAATTCAGCACGTTTATATTTACATGGATGAGGCTGGCTTAACCTAGCCAAAAGAACGGGATGGAACATTATTGGCCACGTGCCATTGTGAAGGTCCCTGGACATCGTGGAGGGAATATCACCATGTGCGCAGCCGTTAGCCAGCAAGGCATCCTCCATCACCATGCCAACCTTGGTCTCTACAACACCGCCATTCTCATCACATTCCTGGACACACTTACATGGCATCCTCATTCCAGCTGAGCAGAGGGGTGGGACCAGAGCAGCCCAGGTATGTTGTCATCTGGGACAACGTGAGTTTCCACCGGGCTGCTCTGATCCGCAACTGGTTAATCGACCACCCACAATTTATTGTTCTATACCTTCCACCATATTCCCCATTCCTAAACCCAACTGAAGAGTTTTTTTCGGCATGGCGATGGAAGGCGTATGACCGCCATCCCCTCGCACGGATGCCTCTTCTCCAGGCAACGGAGGATGCATGTGGTGAAGTTGATGTGGGGGCTTTCGGCGGCTGGATCCTCCAGAAGATTGTTCCCCACTGTTTAGCCAGGGAGAACATCGCTTGTGATGTAGATGAAGTGCTGTGGCCAGATCAAAATAGGAGGCAGGATGCAGCCTAATGTCTTTTCTCTTACATTTTGCATGTGTTTTTGTCTTTTTGTGTTTAGAGTTTTGAATGAATGAGACACTTTCATTTTGTCTTGTTGTACAGAAAACCCTTTATCTTACTGAATGTTTTTCCTGGTTTTCTCCTGTTGGGTATGGAAAGTGTTACATACAAAACACAATGTTCAAAAAGACTGCCTTTTGGAAATAAATGACAATGTTTTTGTTACTGTATTGCATTTGTGTGTGTTTATTTATGTATATTTGAAAAGTTATACATTACTGTAACAATCTTTTACAACCGGCTACAGTGTAACAATGAAAAGGCATAAACCTACTGATGGGATATTCATAGTAGTGTTTTGTGTTGAGCACATCTGTGTGTTGTTGGTTGGTAGACAGAGCTATTCACATGAAGCATGTGTGTCAGTTTGATGTAAAAAAAAAACATTTTGGAAAGAGCTAAAGCAGTGTTTGCTAGAGATTTGTAGAGTTTTGTGTTTAGAGTTTTGGGAAAATGGCTCAAAGATTCAGCAAATGAGGGCCTCTCGGGTGGTGCAGTGGTCTAAGGCACTGCATTGCAGTGCTAGCTGTGCCACCAGAGACTCTAGGTTTGAGCCCAGGCTCTGTTGCAGCTGGCCGTTACCGGGAGGCCCAAGGGGTGGCGTACAATTGGTCTAGCGTAGATGTCCTTGGCTGGCAGAGATGTCCTTGACTCCCGTGGTGGGCTGGGTGCAGTGCATGCTCACCAGGTCGCTAGGTGTACAGTGTTTCCTCTGACACATTGGTGCGGTTGGATGTGTGCTGTGTTAAGAAGTGGGTTGGGTTGGGTTGGGTTGGGTTTTGAAGGACACATGGCCTTTGCCTCTCCTGAGTCGGTATGGGAGTTGCAGCAATGAGACAAGACAGTAACTTCTAACAATTGGATACATGAAAAGGGGAGTAAAATGTGTGTAAACAATTATGGAAACCTGCTATAAGTTGCATGGTCTCATTTTGTGTTCAATAATAGTGGTGAGCATGATTTTACCTGTTGTGGATAGGGGGCAGTATTTTCACGGCCGGATAAAAAACGTACCCAAATTAATCTGGTTACTACTCTTGCCCAGAAACTAGAATATGCATATAATTAGTAGATTTGGATAGAAAACACTCTAAAGTTTCTAAAACTGTTTGAATGGTGTCTGTGAGTATAACAGAACTCATATGGCAGGCAAAAACCTGACAAGATTCCAAGTAGGAAGTGGCCTGTCTGACAATTTGTAGTCCTTCTGTTGCATCTCTATCAAAATTACAGCATCTGAGCTGTTACGTGACACTTTCTAAGGCTTCCATTGGCTCTCTAAAGCCTTCAGAAAGCGGATTGACGCGTCTCCTGTCTCTGGGCAGATAACAGCTGCAGAGTTTGTCAGTGGTCTGCCTGGGGACAGAGAGACTGGAGATGCGCAGTCACGAGATCTCGCCATTTTTTTTCTTTCCCTCTTTGAATGAATACAACGTTGTCCGGTTGGAATATTATCGCTATTTCACGAGAAAAATAGCATAAAAATTGATTTTAAACAGCGTTTCACATGCTTCTAAGTACGGTAATGGAACATTTTGAATTTTTTTGTCAGGAAATGCGCTCGCACGTTACCCTTTGGATAGTGACCTGAACGCACGAACAAAACGGAGGTATTTGGATGTAACTATGGATTATTTGGAACCAAAACAACATTTGTTGTTGAAGTAGAAGTCCTGGGAGTGCATTCTGACGAAGAACAGCAAAGGTAATCCAATTTTTCTAATAGTAATTCTGAGTTTAGTGAGCCCGGAAGTTGGTGGGTGTCTGAATAGCTAGCCTGTGATGGCTGAGCTATGTACATTTACATTTACATTTTACATTTATGTCATTTAGCAGATGCTCTTATCCAGAGCGACTTACAAATTGGTGCATTCACCTTATGATATCCAGTGGAACAACCACTTTACAATAGTACATCTATATGTACTCAGAATATTGCAAAATATGCTTTCGCTGAAAAGCTATTTTAAAATCTGACACAGCGATTGCATAAAGGAGTTATGTATCTATAATTCTTAAAATAATTGTTATGTATTTTGTCAACGTTTATCATGAGTAATTTAGTAAATTCACCGGAAGTTTTCGGTGGGTATGCTAGTTCTGAACATCACATGCTAATGTAAAAATATGTTTTTTGATATAAATATGAACTTCATTGAACAAAACATGCATGTATTGTATAACATAATGTCCTAGGAGTGTCATCTGGTGAAGATCATCAAAAGTTAATGCTGCATTTAGCTGTGTTTTGTGTTTTGTGACATATACGCTTGCTTTGAAAATGGCTGTGTGATTATTTTTCGCTGGGTACTCTCCTGACATAATCTAATGTTTTGCTTTCGCTGTAAAGCCTTTTTGAAATTGGACAATGTAGTTGGATTAACGAGAGTCTTATCTTTCAAATGGTGTAAAATAGTCATATGTTTGAGAAATTGAAGTTATAGCATTTTTAAGGTTTTTGTATTTCGCGCCACGCTCTACCATTGGATATTTGGCGAGGCGTTCCGCAAGCGGAACGTCTGTCCTCAACACGTTTTAATGACTCTGTACCCCACACATACAATTATCTGTAAGGTCCCTCAATCGAGTAATGAATTTCAAACACAAAGACCAGGGAGGTTTTTCAATGCCTCGCGAAGAATAAAAAAGCAGGCGCTGAATATCCCTTTGAGCACAGGTGAAGTTATTAATTAGGCTTTGGATGGTGAATCAATACACCCAGCCACTAAGATACAGGCTTCCTTTCTAACTCAGTTGCCGGAGAGGTAGCAAACCACCCCGGGATTTCACCATGAGGCCAATGGGGATTTTAAAACAGTTACAGAGTTTAATGGTTGTGATATGAGAAAACTGAGGATGGATCAACAACGTTGTAGTTACTCCACAATATCAACCTAAATGACAGAGTAAAAAGGACGAAGTTGTGAATGAGAATGCAAATATTCCAAAACATGCATCCTGTTTGCAACAAGGCACTAATACTGCAAACATTTGGCAAAGAAATGAAAGTTTTATCGTGAATAAAAAGCATTATGTTTGGGCCAAATCCAACACATCACTAAGTATAACTATATATTTTCAAGCATAGTGGTGGCTGTATCATGTTATGGGTATGCTTGTCATCGGCAAGGACTAGGATACTTTTTTTAGGATAGAAAATAAATGGAAAACAGCTATAGAGCTCCATTTTTATGGAATGGTCTGACTACCCATGTGAGAGACGCAGACTCAGTCTCAACCTTTAAGTCTTTACTGAAGACTTATCTCTTCAGTGGGTCCTATGATTAAGTATAGTCTGGCCCAGGAGTGTGAAGGTGAACGGAAAGGCTGGAGCAACGAACCGCCCTTGCTGTCTCTGCCTTGCCGGTTCCCCTCTTTCCACTGGGATTCTCTGCCTCTAACCCTATTACAGGGGCTGAGTCACTGACTTACTGGTGATCTTCCATGCCGTCCATGGGAGGGGTGCGTCACTTGAGTGGGTTGAGTCACTGACGTGGTCTTCCTGTCTGGGTTGGCATCCCCCCCTTGGGTTGTGCCATGGCGGAGATTTTTGTGGGCTATACTCGACCTTGTCTTCGGACGGTAAGTTGGTGGTTGTAGACATCCCTCTAGTGGTGTGGGGGCTGTGCTTTGGCAAAGTGGGTGGGGTTATATCCTGCCTGTTTGGCCCTGTCCGGGGGTATCATCGGATGGGGCCACAGTGTCTTCTGATCCCTCCTGTCTCAGCCTCCAGTATTTATGCTGCAGTAGTTTATGTGTCGGGGGGCTAGGGTCAGTCTGTTACATCTGGAGTATTCTCTTGTCTTATCCGGTGTCCTGTGTGAATTTAAATATGCTCTCTCTAATTCTCTCTTTCTCTCTTTCTTTCTTTCTTTCTCTCGGAGGACCTGAGCCCTAGGACCATGCCTCGGGACTACCTGGCATGATGACTCCTTGCTGTCCCCAGTCCACCTGGCCATGCTGCTGCTCCAGTTTCAACTGTTCTGCCTGCGGCTACGGAACCCTGACCTGTTCACCGGACGTGCTTGTTGCACCCTCGACAACTACTATGATTATTATTATTTGACCATGCTGGTCATTTATGAACATTTTAACATCTTGACCATGTTCTGTTATAATATCCACCCGGCACAGCCAGAAGAGGACTGGCCACCCCTCATAGCCTGGTTCCTCTCTAGGTTTCTTCCTAGGTTTTTGGCCTTTCTAGGGAGTTTTTCCTAGGGATTTTTCCTAGCCACCGTGCTTCTTTCACATGCATTGCTTGCTGTTTGGGGTTTTAGGCTGGGTTTCTGTACAGCACTTTGAGATTTCAGCTGATATACGAAGGGCTATATAAATACATTTGATTTGATTTAAATTTGATTTGACTATAAGCACAGGCAAAACCGTAGAGGAAAACCTGATTCAGTCTGATTTCCAACAGACACTGGGAGACAAATTCACCTTTCAGCAGGACAATAACCTAAAACACAAGGCCAAATCTACACTTACCAAGTTGGTTACCAGGAATTTTCCTGAGTGGCCTAGTTAGTTTTGACTTAATTCAGCTTGAAAATCTATGGCAAGATTTGAAAATGTCTGTCTAGCAATGATCAACAATCAACTTGACAGAGCTTGAAGAATAAAATAAATAAATAATATTGCACAATCCAAAGTTCTTAGAGACTTACCAAAAAAGACACTTCAACAAATTTGATATTTCTGTATTTCAATTTCAGTACATATGTAAAAATGTAAATAAAATAAACATATATTGACTTTGTCATTATGGGGAATTGTGTCCATTTTTTATTCGGCTGTAACACAACAAAATGTGGAGTAAGTCAAGGGGTACGAATACTTTCGGAAGGCACTGTAGTCTCTCATGATGTTCCTAACCCTGGCAGTCATTCTGAATGCAGGCCGCAAATGAATAAAAATGTCAACTGTTGGATATCCTACTGGCTGGATTCCAATTGGCATTACACTTCACTTTGCAAGTCAACATATTGTGACTTGCAGGTAGAGTTGCAAAATTCTGGCAACTTTCCTAAATTTCCCAGGATTTCCAGAAATCCCAGTTGGAAACTTCCTGAAAAATGGACGGAATAAGCAGGACATTTTGGCACAGTTACTGGAATTCTACAACCCTACTTGCAGGCTGGGTGTGGCCTGCAAACAATGAGTTTCAGGCCACTGTATAAGACTAAGACTAAGTCTCAAAATGTAATATGTACTGCATTGTCAGAGTTGAATTATAACATTTGGGGATTGTGGGGATTGTGACAGGACTGAAAAAGAACAAATTCAACAACCATGTCTCTGTCACTAACAAATACAGCCATTGCTGATAACTCTACAATTCACTCAAAAAGGCAAGGCACACTGGGAAGTTATATTACAGTTTTTGCTTACACATGATTTCTGAAACTACGGATCCTTTTCTCTAGACTCTACACACAAAACCCCAAAACACACACACAACATGCAAAACGTCACACATCTCTTGCAAAACCAAACACTATATTCAAAACCATTTTAACTCTTCTCAAAATTGTGTTTTTGCATCAAAACTCTACACACAAACCATCAAATGATTAGCTCTTATACACGTCAACTACACATGTTCAGTGTGCAGTGGAGCAGTATGTATGCATTTTCAGTATATATTTACACTATAAACAGAAATGCAATGTATTTCTTTCTCCAAACATTGCATTTTCATCCAGATTTCGGGATGAATAGTAACAGACAAAACAAATACAGTAGAAGATAAACAAATAGGCTTGTTCTTGTCCTCCTTCTCGTCCTCTTCCTTGTCCTTGTCCTCTTCCTCCTCCTACTCCTTGTCCCCCTCTTACTCTCATTTCTCTTCCTCTATCTCGCTCTCCAAAATTGGCCTCCATTGTTGTCCAAGCCAAGAAAGCCAACCTGATGCTTATTTATAGTGCTCAAGCTCTGATTTCTAAGTGAAGAAATTAGCTATATGTGTTTTCACACGTGATCACTGGGTGTAAGTACTTGGTAAATGCTTGTGGCATTTGGAATGGCAGTGTTTTCCAAATGAAACACAAGACCTGTTAGTTTTGAATGATGTGTCTAATGTAGAGAACTGTGTTTAGTGTTTTGCAAAAAGAGTGTTTTACAATTGCAAACTGAGTGTAAAGCAGATAATGTGCTTGCAGTTTTGCAGACTTGATCTGAAGATTAGGTACATGAGTTAATGGTTTCACTGAGTATGCCTCAAGTACCACTTTTAGTGTGTAAGCGATTGTAAAAAATTGTAAAGGCATGGCTTAATGGGTGCATGGTTTTCAGTTAGTTATTTTTGGCCAGCTGTAAGTGGGAGTGTTGTACCAGTTTAACTGGTCTATTGTAGAGTTACATCATATTATAGGTGTGGCTTAGTGGGGGCTTGGCTTTCAGTTGGTTCTTTTGGCCTGATGTAAGTGTTGTACCAGTTTAACTGGCCTATGTTAGAGGTATATTATGTTAGGGGTGTGGTGTGGTGTGGTGTGGTGGGGGCTGTTTTTATACTAAAAAAGCACTAAAATCCCTTTGAACACTAGTGAATGCGTGGTATCATTGCATCTGGCTCATTAGAATATTTTGAAGCGTGCCTTGTAGGGGCTTTGTTTGTTGCATCCGTTAGTGAGAATGCTGCACCAATTTAACTGAAATGTGGTGCTAGTTCACTAATAATTAAATGTTTGTAGGGGACAGATCAGAGTGACAGCAAGTCTCAGACCTTTACCGCATGTCCTTTTGGTCTGTTTTGCATTATAATCACAGACAGTTTGGAAGCCTTTGCTTAGGCTTCTGGAAATGCAAGGGGATATAAAACATAGACAATTCATAAATGTCATGGGATATTCAAACACTTGAAACCAACCTACTTGCACTAAACCCATGGAATTGCTGTAAAATACCAACATGAGTACAATAGCATTGTCTCTGATATTAAAGTAATTTACATGAAGCTGGTGGTAAGTTACAGTAAATGTTATAGTATCATACCTGACACTAGCCAGATATGGAACAAATTACATGAAAAGGTATTTCGTTGCAAATAAAAACTTGGTGAATACCAATGAATCATTAACTACAACAATGTTCTCAGTAATGGTTATAGAAATGTTTCACTCGCTATGACTGTGATATGCACTGACTGTAAGTCACTCTGGACAAGAGCGTCTGCAAACTGACCAAAATGTAAATATAAAAATGAGGACTTGCAAAGCAATCACTGCTGAGTATTATTCTAATGAGCTCAGCCCTCAAACATGGCCTTGTTAGGGGCGGAGCTCATTAGAATAATACTCAGCAGTGTGCTTTGCAAGTGTTCCTTTTTACCTTTACATTTTGGTCATTTAGCAGACACTCCTATCCAGAGCGACTTACAGTCAATGCATTAAAGTAAGGTAGATAAACAAGAAAATACCACAGTCATAGCAAGTAAAAAGATGGTGACCATTACAAATAATATTGTTGTAGCTATTTTATTTAACCAGGCAAGTCAGTTCAGAACAACTTCTTATTTACAATGATGGCCTAGGAACAGTGGGTTAACTGCCTTGTTCAGGGGCAGAAAACAGATTTTTACCTTGTCAGCTCGGGGATTTGATCTAGCAACCTTTTGGTTATTGGCCCAACGCTCTAACCGCCCCAGGCAGGGGGGATAAATGCAAGTACATTTGTTTTTGTATGAGAAAATACTAAATACATTTATTGTAATTATAATGTTACAAAATACATTAATTTTACTTCAGGCCAGTCAAATACAGATTACAAAAGGTATTGAAATACCTATATTAAATACAGAAATACAGCTCATTGTTTGCACTAGCTACTTGCACTGTGAATATGCAACAGTTTGCTAACCACTGTGCTTCCAGTAATGCACTGCAAATTCTAGAAATACAGCATGTTGCTGTAGTCAGTCAGGTGTTACAGTAATATTCTGCACGTTTGTGTTTCAGTAAAGTTCCTGTAAAGCTATAGTAATTGACTGGCTTCTGTGCTGCCAGTATTATTTCCAGTGTAGCCTACAACATAATTGCAAATGTCAACCCGAGACTGTTGAACGGACGTTTGCTTCACTCAGTTACGGTCAATAAAACAGAACTTGACTAATTCGACAGAAAGTCAAACTGCCCAACCAGATTTTCCTCTGATAATGACTACAAGTTTCCCATCATATAAACTAACAATATCAGATTTTTTGATTGATGACACGCGCGTGATCTTGTTAGAATACATATCCAAAGACGCATTCAGTAGGCTATATTAGATATGACTTACCCCACATCTCAGAAGAAACGAGCCCTACATGGGAAAAGAACGGACTTCTCGCTCAATCTTTTGCTTTTCCATGTGTTCACTTTGTTGCTCCTCGTCTGGACCTAGAGTGAGTGTTTATGATAGCGCGACGAATAGATACAGCGGCTTCGGAATGAACCATAGCCAAGGAAAGGGGGAGATAAGTCCATCACAGCGGTTGTCCGCCATCAGAAAATATATATATTTTTAAACATTTAATCAGTATTACTTATATGTTAACGCCTACGGTGGTTATCATTTGGAAGGGTGTTTCTTTATTGCATAATTTGTGCACAATGTCATTCCATTGCCAGTTATTCCCTCCCAATATGCAAAGATCAATAAACTGTATATCTTGTAAGATTAATAGCCTATATCGTGCTTGAGAGGAACGGTGGTTAGAAGTTTGAAAATGCCAAGGAAACGTGACCATCTATGGCCCCTTATCCATCCCTCACCAGAACTCATATCACATCAATTATTTATTTTCGCACAAAAGCAATTTTAATTTCATTTGTCTCAACACACGTGGGTGAATGTAATTTATAATCAAGTTTCTTACAGCTGAACGAAATGAGGCTTCTCCAGCGGGACACCTCTCCCGCCGTCCTGGAAATTGTTTAAATCTCTCTGGATGCTTAGCTTAATTAAATCCACAAAATTCATTACCAGCATTCACCTTTCAAAAATACAATATGGACTGAAAGCTTAACATCACAAGTTATCAGGTTTTGAATAATCAGCTTTTGATTATTGATCAAGCACTCAAAGTGTATATTTTATTGTTACTTGGTTTGACAATGCCATGCACTTGTCAATCCACATGCTTTCAAGGCGGTTAAACACCGTAGCTTTGAGTTGAACATGGTTGAGCGACCCTGTGAGTAAAAAACGCTAGAAATAGGATGTGCCGCGGGAGGCAAGCCATCAGTCAGAGCGTTGCTGTCTGTTCAGCACCACAAGCAGACGGCTTTGTTAAATCAGCACCATGGACAGCAACCACCCGGTCTCTCTCAACAACTGCCCACTTTATGGAAATTCTGCAATCCACTTGGCAGCACGCAAGCAATCACGTGTTAACATACAACAATATATATTTTTGGCCACTCTTAGACTTGTGGAGGAATTCTCTGGTGGACGAGATTACTCTTAGGCCAACCTCTGCCATTTATGCTCCCGGTTACCACTTTCACACACTCTAAGTTCTACCCTACAGCACTGCATTAAACGCCCTACAGTGTGTGGCTTCCAGGATCAAGTAGCTTCAAGGAACCTAGGGTATTGTTGTAAAAGGCCTCCAGCAAGTATTTGCCCATATATTCTACTCCTTTCACTGCGGGTGCTGAGGCTCTACTTTGGACGAGTTACACACTCTTTGTTCTTTTTTTAAACACATCCATGTGTCTAGTTAGGGATGACACACGTTGTGTTACATTTAACATGATTTGTGTACATTTATCAACACATTTTGTGCCAATTCCTGCAATAAATGTGTTAAAAGCTGACAACCATACAACACACCCTGATGTGTTAGATTATTGACCAATCACATTGGATCCGAAGTTGCTTAGAAAATATGTTGTGTTATTTTTTATTTTAACACATCTGTGTGTCTAGTTAGGGATGACACATTGTGTTACTTTTAACACAATCACTGTCTTGGCACATTAACACATGATCTGGGTACATTTTTCAACACAGTGATTATGTTAATCTTTTACCGCAGTGGGCTAAATCAGAATCAGACCGAGTGTTTCTTGGTAGTCTTAAACAAATTTCAAAAGCATATACCTCACACACATGGATATGGACTTATAAAAAGAAGACACCTGTACCATATCAGATATAGATTTGAAATGTATTACATGTTGAGTTTGCATCCCAATATTACACTTTATATACATCACATTAGACTGAAATATAACACAACCGTTGGACACAGAAACACCAGATTTTGGGCTGGTTATTAAAAATAATGTTTTTTAATAATGAAATCATGAAATCCATGAGGCCACCAGTTATTTGACTGCAAGAAACAGCTACAATAATACGACATGTGTCATCCATAACTATAGACATGGATGTGTAAAACAAATGGTGTTTTACACATACAGGGTTGTAATCCACTTTAAAATGATGTAAATAACTGGGGAAGAAGTGTAGATTTCTTTTTTTAAATTTAAAGGTCATGAACCGTCAATCATGTTTTCATGAAATTTGATGCTATTTGGAAAACCAGATAAATGTGTGATGACCAAAGTATGAAAATGACTGTTGCTTCTACATTGATAAAGTTTGATGATAAACTTACTGGTTACCTCCCCCATCTCAAACACTTGGATTCATTATTAATATTAAACCAACAAAGCATCCTTCACTCATGCTGCCAAACATACCCTCGTAAAACTGACCATCCTACCGATTGTCAACTTCGGTGATGTCATCTATAAAATAGCCTCCAACACCCTACTCAACAAACTGGATGCAGCCTATCACAGTGCCATCCGTTTTGTCACCAAAGCCCCATACACTACACACCACTGCGACCTATATGCTCTCGTTGGCTGGCCCTCACTTCATACTTGTCGCCAAACCCACTGGCTACAGGTTATCTACAAGTCTCTGCTAGGTAAAGCCCCGCCTTATCTCAGCTCGCTGGTCACCATAGCAGCACCCACTCATAGCACGCGCTCCAGCAGGTATGTCTCAAGGTCACCCCCAAAGCCAATTCCTCCTTTGGTCGCCTTTCCTTCCAGTTCTCCGCTGTCAATGACTGGAATGAACTGCAAAAATCTCTGAAGCTGGAGATTCCCATCTCCCTCACTAGCTTTAAGCACCAGCTGTCAGAGCAGCTCACAGATCACTGCACCTGTACATAGCCCATCTGTATACAGCCCATCAATCTACCTCATCCCCATACTGTATTTATTTATTTATTCTGCTCCTTTTGCACCCCAGTGTCTCTACTTGCACATTCCATCTTTTGCACATCTACCATTCGTGTTTAATTGCCATACTGTAATTACTTTGCCACCATGGCCTATTTATTGCCTTAATTTCCTTATTTTATCTAATTTGCACTCACTGTATATAGACTTTTTTTTCTTTTTTTCTTCTGTATTATTGACTGTATGTTTTGTTCATTCCATGTGCAACTCTGTGTTGTATGTGTCTAACTGCTATGATTTATCTTGGCCAGGTCGCAGTTGCAAATGAGAACTTGTTCTCAACTAGCCTTCCTGGTTAAATAAAGGTGAAATATATATATTTTTTTAACTCTTCAATGTAACTAAATGTAAACGAAAATGTAATCTACATAATCCCCAAAAGCAATTATTTGTAATGAGAGGGCCATGTGTTATATCTAGCAATGCTGACTACTCCAAGAAAGTTTAAAAGTCAGTCATCAAAGTAAGACCCAGATGCAGACTGTCGAATTAACAATATTTAATGTTCCAACAGGGACAAGCAGAAAACAGGTCAAGGCAGGCAGAGGTCAGTGATCCAGAGGAAGGCATAGGTACAGGTCGGTGGGCAGGCTCAGGGTCGGGAGTAGGCAGAGTGGTCCGGCAGGCAGGAACAGAGTCCAGAAAACAGGAATGGGTCAAAACTGGGAGGACTAGCAAAAATAAATAGAAAGCAGGAGCAAGGGAAACCACTGGTAGACTTGAAAACATACAAGACAAACTGGCACAGAGAGACAGGAAACACAGGGATAATGTAACGCCCTGGCCATAGAGAGGGTTTTTTTGTTCTCTACTTTCGTTAGGCCAGGGTGTTACATGGGTGGGCGTTCTATGTTGATTTTTCTATGTTGATTTGTTTCTTTGGTTTGGCCGTGTGTGGCTCTCAATCAGGAACAGCTGTAGTTCGTTGTTGCTGATTGAGAGTCATACATAGGCAGCCTGTTTTTCCTTTGGGGTTTGTGAGCGATTGTTTTCTGTCTAGGTTTGTGTTAATCCTGGGTGTCGTTTCTTTTCGTGTTTTGTTTGAAGTGTTCATTCGTTTATTAAAATCCTTTATGATGAACACATCCTCCGCTGCACCTTGGTCTCATTGCGACGACGGCCGTTACAGAATCACCCACCAACAACGGACCAAGCAGCGGAGGAAGGAGCAACGGGTGGACTATAGGGAGCAGCACCTGGAGTGGAGAAAGCAGTGCGCTCGGGAGGAGATGGTATCCTGGTCGCTGGAAGTATTGGAGGCAAGGATTGACTGGACATGGGAACAATTACTGGGCCATTGTGGCAACCTGCCTGGGAAGCAGGTAGAGGTGGAGAGGCAGCCCTAATAATTTTTTTTGGGGGGGACACACGGGTAGTTTGGCTAGGCCAGGCAGTAGACCTAAGCCAGCTCCCCGTGCTTATTATGGGAAGCAGGTGGAGAAGAGAGCGCCGGAGTATGCAGAAGTGCGCACCATTTCGCCCATACGCACACACAGTCCGGTGCGAGTGATCCCAGCCCCTCGCAAGTGCCGTGCTAGAGTGGGCATCCAGCCTGGTAGGAGGATGCCTGCGCAGCGCATCTGGTCACCGGTGCGCCTCCTAGGTCCAGGCTCCCCTACGCCCGCTCTACACACGGCAACCATCAGGCCCCTGCACAGCCCAGTTCGCCCTGTACCAGCACTCCGTTCGTACAGGGCTACTAGTTCCATCCAGCCAGGACGAGTTGTGCAGGAGGTGCGATCGAGACCGCCAGTGCGTCTCCACGGCCCGGTATATCCAGTACCAGCACCACGCACCAGGCCTCCAGTGGGTCTCTCCAGCCTGGTCTATCCTGTGCCTCCTCCCAGGACCAGGCCTCCAGTGGGTCTCCCCATCCTGGTACATCCTGTGCCTCCTCCTCGGACCAGGCCTCCTGTGGGTCTCCCCAGCCTGGTGAGTCCTGTGCCTGCGCCCAGAGCCAGGCCTCCTGCATGTCTCCCCAGCCTGGTGAATATTGGGCAAGAGCCGCCAGAGCCGCCCGCCAGTCCGGAGCCGCCAGGGCCGCCCGTCAGCCCGGAGCCGCCAGGGCCGCCCGCCAGCCCGGAGCCGCCAGGGCCGCCCGCCAGCCGGACGCAGCCAGGGTCGCCCGCCAGCGGGCGCAGCCAGGGTCGCCCGCCAGCCGGGCGCAGCCAGGGTCGCCCGCCAGCCGGGCGCAGCCAGGGTCGCCCGCCAGCCGGGCGCAGCTAGGGTCGCCCGCCAGTCCTCCGGCGCAGCCAGGGGCGCCACCTAAGTGGGCCAAGCCGAGGGTGGAGCGGGGTCCACGTCCCGCACCAGAGCCGCCGCCATAGGAAGGCCCACCCGGACCCTCCCCTTTAGAGTCAGGTTTTGCGGCCGGAGTCCGCACCTTTGGGGGGGAGGGTACTGTAACGCCCTGGCCATAGAGAGAGTTTTTTGTTCTCTATTTTGGTTAGGCCAGGGTGTTACATGGGTGGGCGTTCTATGTTTATTTTTCTATGTTGGTTTGTTTCTTTGGTTTGGCAGTGTGTGGCTCTCAATCAGGAACAGCTGTAGTTCGTTGTTGCTGATTGAGAGTCATACATAGGCAGCCTGTTTTTCCTTTGGGGTTTGTGGGTGATTGTTTTCTGTCTAGGTTTGTGTTAATCCTGACAGGACTGTTTGGCTGTCATTTCTTTTCGTGTTTGGTTTGTAGTGTTCATTCGTTTATTAAAATCCTTTATGATGAACACATCCTCCGCTGCACCTTGGTCTCATTGCGACGACGGCCGTTACAGATAAATACACTGGGGAAAAGAAGCGACACCTGGAAGGGGTGGAGACGATAACGAGGACAGGTCAAACTGATCAGGGTGTGACATTAATATCTCTCTTTTCTGGTAAAAATAGTTATAAATTGTTGAGGTGTAGTCAATTTTGAGTACACAAACTCAAGTACACAGTACAAATGTGACAAAAATATAAAAATATTAAATATTTTATAATGTATTTCCTATTCAACAAAACTGTATGAATAAGGCTTGAAATTACTTATATATTTTAAAAATATAGTAAAATCAATTAATAAAACTACTAACTATAAGATTTCACCTTCTGTGAAATATATATTTGCATATTTAGTGTTAGAGAAAATGTGCATATTTTCTAAAGGTCTCTCTTGATCAAAACGTCTGCCCCCATCGCTGTGAACATCTCACAGAGCTCTTGCTTGGCTTCCTGAACGAGTTAGGAACTAGCCTTGTTAATATTGTCTGTCTATGACAAACAGAATGTGTTAATCTATGAGTTATTTTAGATTACTGTCTATAAATCAACAACAACAAAACAACTCTCTACTGCTGCGTTATGATGTAAGGATTCCAGCCATTTGCTTTGTCAGTGGCTGTGACTTAGGATTCAGCCAGGAGATGGAAATTCGGAAGAGCGAATTAAATGGTAGGAGGGACATCATAGCTTCAAGTGGTGTCACGTTTCACATCCTGCTTCACATAGGCAGAAGAGACATACTCCTGTGTCCATGAGCATCAAGGCTATCGCTCAACGCAAGCCATTCTGGTCTATCGATTTATAAGCAAAAATGTCGGCCGGAACCAGTACCAGAACCATGCAGGTTCCCAAAACAGGGGACTTTACATCAAAGAGGTTTTTAAGGAAACAAGGTGACAACATCTTAACGCTCATTTTAATACACCAATGGTACCATGATATTCTCTTACCTAATTTAAATAAGTACCGCCTTGTAACCAACGTCGGACAAGGCTTGTTTCTAGAGGGGCGTAGTTTATATAGCTACTCTACTGGGTCCAACATTTGACTGTAGGGTGTCAGCAAATATAACTAAAAGTTGACCTTATTTATCAATGGCAAAGATGCTTATACACTGCGTGTACAAAACATTATGAACACATGCTCTTTCCATGACATAGATTGACCAAGGCGAATCTATGATCCTTTATTGATGTCAGTTGTTAAATTGACTTCAATCAGTGTAGTTGAAGGGGAGAAGACAGGTTAAAGAAGGAATTTTAAGCCTTGAGACATGGATTGTGTAAGTGTGCAATTCAGAGGGTGAAATTCTGGACATGTTTACGTGCCGCTATGCGGTTTGTTGCTAATGTTACTTTGCTACCTGCCAACTTTACTCCTTTTTAATTACCGTTTTTTTTTCCATTCAACTTTTTTCATTCAACTTTTTCACCCGACACTATCTGGACATGGTTCTTCACGACCTCCACCAGCCGAAGCTAAGTAGTAACATTAACATTATGCCTACTAATTGCAGTTGCTGTACTCATAATATACAGGTGAACGATCACCTTATGGTGAGGATAGCCATGCTGCAAGCCCAATTTCAGACGCAATCGTTAGGCAAGGGTAATTTAAGTGTAGGAAAGGATAAAACAGAGTCTGTGCCACCAATAAGTACAGAACGTAGTATAAATCCCCACGCACAGTCCCCGCAGCCGGACAATTTTCTAATTTCTTCTGGAAGAAAATGCTGCAGGAATGCTCAACTGGTGTCGCTCATTCAGCCGACAGAAACATTCAACCGGTTCTCCCCATTAAGCAACGAGTCGGAGTCAGAGGCCGAGCCTTCTCTGGTCTCTCCACCCGTTACGGGGTCTGAGACGCCGAAGCCTTCCACCATTAGCTCTGACAAATTGAAAACCCTAGTCATCGGCGACTCCATTACCCTCAGTATTAGACTTAAAAATAATCATCCAGCGATCATACACTGTTTACCATGGGGCAGGGCTACCGACATTAAGGCTAATCTGAAGATGGTGCTGACTAAGGCTAAAACTGGCGAGTGTAGAGAGTATAGGGATATTTTTATCCACGTCGGCACCAACGATGTTAGGATGAAACAGTCAGAGGTCATCAAGCGCAACATAGCTTCCGCGTGTAAATCAGCTAGAAAGATGTGTCGGCATCGAGTAATTGTCTCTGGCCCCCTTCCAGTTAGGGGGAGTGATGAGCTCTACAGCAGAGTCTCACAACTCAATCGCTGGTTGAAAACAGTTTTCTGCCCCTCCCAAAAGATAGCATTTGTAGATAATTGGCCCTCTTTCTGGGACTCACCCACAAACAGGACCAAGCCTGGCCTGCTGAGGAGTGACGGACACTGTCCTAGCTGGAGGGGTGCTCTCATCTTATCTATGAACATAGACAGGGCTCTAACTCCTCTATCTCCACAATGAGATAGGGAGCAGGCCAGGCAGTAGGCTGTTAGCCAGCCTGCCAGCTTAGTGGCGTCTGCCACTAGCACAGTCAGCTTAGCTATCCCCATTGAGACCGTGTCTGTGCCTCAATCTAGGTTGGGCAAAACTAAACATGGCGGTGTTCCCTCTAGCAATCTCACTGGAATAAAGACCTCCTCCATTCCTGTCATTATTGAAAGAGATTGTGAAATCTCACATCTCAAAATACTGCTACTTAATGTTAGATCCCTCACTTCCAAGTCAGTTATAGTCAATGAACTAATCACTGATCATAATGTTGATGTGATTGGCCTGACAGAAACATGGATTTAAGCCTGATGAATTTACTGTGTTAAATGAGGCCTTTTCTCTTGGTTACACTAGTGACCATATCCCTGCGCATCCTGCAAAGGCGGAGGTGTTGCTAACATTTACGATAGCAAATTTCAACTCACAAAAAAAGACTGCATTTTCGTCTTTTGAGTCATGAAATCTATGCAGTCTACTCAATCACTTTTTATAGCTACTGTTTACAGGCCTCCTGGGCCATATACAGTGTTCCTCACTGAGTTCCCTGAATTCCTATCAGACCTTGTAGTCATGGCAGATAATATTCAAATGTTTGGAGACTTGACTTTTCCATGTGAATATTACACAGACCCACTCTGAAACGTTTTTGGAGACATCATCGACTCAGTAGGAGTTGTCCAACATGTCTCCGACCTACTTCCTGCCACAGTCATACTCTGGACCAAGTTTTGTCCCGTAGAATAAATATTGTGGATCTTAATGTTTTTCCTCATAATCCTGGACTATCGGACCACCATTTTATTACGTTTGCAAATGCAACAAATATTCTGCTCAGACCCAAACCAAGGATAATCAAAATCCGTGCTATAAATTCTCGGACAACCAAAAGATTCCTAGATACCCTTCCAGACTCCCTCCACCTACTGAAGGACGTCAGAGTACAAAAATCAGTTAACCACCCGAGGAACTCAATTTCACTTTGCGTAATACCCTAGACGCAGTCGCACACCCCTAAAAACAAAAAAAATGTATCATAAGAAACTAGCTCCCTGGTATACAGAAAATACCCGAGCCCTGAAGCAAGCTTCCAGAAAATTGGAACGGAAATGGCACTACACCAAACTGGAAGTCTTCCGATTATCTTGGAAAGTCAGTACTGTACAGTATTGAAGAGCCCTCACTGAATGATCGGCTATGAAAAGCCAACTGACATGTATTCCTGAGGTGCTGACCTGTTGCACCCTCTACAACCAATGTGATTATTATTATTTGACCCTGCTGGTCATCTATGAACATTTGAATATCTTGGCCATGTTCTGTTATAATCTCCACCTGGCACAGCCAGAAGAGGACTGCCCACCCCTCATAGCCTGGTTCCTCTCTAGGTTTCTTCCTAGGTTCTGGCCTTTCTAGGGAGTTTTTCCTAGCCACCGTGCTTCTACATCTGCATTGTTTGATGTTTGGGGTTTTAGGCTGGGTTTCTGTACAGCACTGTGACATCAGCTGATGTAAGAAGGGCTTTATAAATAATTTTGATAAAAATATATTTGATTGGTATGGACTGGTTCTGGGACTGGTGTTGGATCTGCAGAGGGTAGGAAGGACAACCTGTGGAGTAGGCAGGCACACAAGGGAGCCCTAGACCCAGGGGTCAGTGATGGTACTCCACTGTGGACCGCTCACTCCGGGTGAAGGTCTGATGTTTGGTTCCCCCTACACCCTCTTGTAGTGGTGGATGGTTCCCTGGTTCTGAGCTGGTGCCGGTTCGGTGAGAGTAATAGTGGGAGTTAGGGGTAAAGAGAAATGGAGAGAGAGAAAAAGGGGGAGGGGGGTAGAGAATGTGCTGGATGCGTGGCTGGTGGCGTGGAGCATGGAAGAGGAACGATGCCGCTGCGAAGCTGGATGCTGAAGACCGGAAGATGGGCCTGAGGTTTGTCTTGGTCTGGGTGGCGGTTTAGATGTTAATGTCCTTCCATCTTGCCACCCCCCATACCACCTTCACCTTCAGGCAGGGTCAGCAACCTGTTGGGGGAGACAGAGGTAACAAACAGGGTCCAGACCCACCTTGCCACAGTGCACTCAACAAACAGGGGGTAAATGTTTTCAGTGTCAGTGCATCAGCGGTAAATGTTTTCAGTGTCAGTGCATCAACTCTCTGTAGGCGCTATGTGCCGTCTATACATGAATTCCCTAGTGGGGAGGCAACCATGAACAGCCATTCATGAGATGTCTTTCTGTTTGTATGTGTTGCCGTGGTGATTGACGTTTAACCGTACCTGTTGTGGGTCCCCATGGCTGAGCTGTCTCTATGGTGGGCGATGGTGTCCTTGGAGCCATGGGCAGACCCAACCTGAAGTTAAAATCTCTCCATGTCTTGTACACTGGTGGGGTGTCCCAGCAATAGGGCACAGTGTGGTCGTTGGTGGTGGTCGATGGTGTTGAGGGTTCTGAGAATAGGGGTGCCAAAATACCGTTTGAGTACTAGCTTTCCTTTCCGTCTTGTGGATGTTGGTGACCAAGTTGGATAGCCCCTGTGCCCTAATGATGTTAAGGATGTCTGGGACCCCCTTCCCACCATTCTAAACTGCTTTGTACAGGGTTCTGCTCTTGAGTCGCTCCATCTGGCCCCCATAAACAAAGGTGAACATCATGCGTTCGATCTTCTTGCTGGTAGCTCTGTCTGGGGGAAATACCCTGCCTAGGTATAGGAGAATGTGGAGAATGATTGCCTTCAGGACCATGATCTTACCCATTATTTTGAGGGACCGTGCACTCCTTTTACAGATCTTCTGTTGGATGTGGTGGATGGTCTCCTCCCAGCTAACAGAGCCACCTCCATCCCTCTGGATTGTGACCCCAAGCAGCTTGATGGTTTCTGTTTTGACAGGGAAAGAGGTGTTGAGAGTCTCATGCCAGTCCTGTGACTGGTGCAGCTCACTCTTACCCCTGTTGACGAGGGCGCCAGTGGCTGCACAGTAGTCGTGTACCACTTTTGTTTTCCATGTACGCCACCACTTTAAGCCTCTCCCCCTGGGCCGCTGGCATCTGGTAGTCAGCGATTCCTGGTGTGGACCTGATCTTCTGGAGGAAAGACTCCGCAGAGTCTTTCCTATAGAATGACGTACAGCAGAGGGGCTAAGGGGCAGCCTTGGCGTACACTGGATCTGATGGGGAATGGGTCTGTGAGGGTGTTGTTTACCAGAACACTGCTTGTGATGTTCTGGTAGCATAGTTCCATCCAGTGGATAAGGTGTTAGGGAAGTTCATCTTGGTTAGCACCCTCTGTAGGACGCCATGACGGACTCTGTCTAAAGCTTTTTCCTGGTCTAGGCTGAAAAGGCCCAAAGGAGACCTCCACTCCTGGGAGTGCTTGATGAGATCTCTCACCAGGAGCAGGTTGTCATTGATGGACCTACCGGGGATGTTGCAGGTCTGGTCTGGGGCTATTACTGAGGGGAGGTGTGTCTGGAACCATTTGGTGATGGTCTGGGTCATGATTTTATAGTCGACGGAGAGGAGGTTAATAGGGCACCAGTTCTGGAGATTCTTGAGGTCCCCTTTCTTGAGGATAAGAGAGACCATACTCTGTCATACTCTTTTCACTGTATACTGCTCTGAACACCTTCATGTCATCATTGAGGAGGTCCCAGAAGGTCTGATAGAACTCTCCTGGGATCCCGTCCTGTCCTGGTGCTTTATAGTTGTTCAGGGAGCTCCTCTGTGCTTAGGTCGGGGATCTCACTCTCTCCACCATCTGTGACTCTGTCTAGCCCATCTAGGAAGGTGGCTATGAAAGCTTTGTTGGCAGGCTTGATGTCAAACATCCTACCGTAGATGTCATGGGCCACCCCCAGGATGTCCTCACTGTTGGTCACAGAGCTCTTTCAAAGTTCTCCACTCCAGGTAACGTCTGGAAAAGGAGATCTTGACTGCTGGGTCCTGAAGGATATCTGTACTGTATTCATCCTCCAAGACCACCTACCTACTCTCACTAGGCCTTCCCAATCTACGAACATGGTCAGCTTCCTGTGGTCTGAGAAGTGCACCTCCTGGCTTGTCAGGTAGCACATTTTCAGACCTGGCAAGAGTTTGTGTCGTGTAAGAACTGGAGTTGCGAGGTGGGTGCATTGTTTGTCCTCTCTTGAAATCGGTTCCCCTATGACCAGGGCTTTGGAGGGAGTGGAGGTGGCAAGGAAGGGATTTGTTGGGGGTGCAAAGTTGGAGGGGCCGGCAGGGTTAGAGGCTTGGGAGGTCACAGCGGTGGGGGCTGTTTCTGAGACATCTGGGTTGTGGGTTGTGCAGTGCCTGGGAAAGTGTCTGGGACTTCATTGTTTTAGTCGTCTGGTGGAGGGGGTGGGGGGTTGACTCTGGGTTTGTGGGGTTGGTGGCGTCTTTGTTTCCCAGCATGATGGTGCTGGGCAGGTGTTGGACACCGCCCACTCCGGTTGGGTCTGGTCTTATCATTACTAGCCCTCGTGCCCCAGCCCAGATGTTGTCTTTGTCATGGCGGTGGTTGTTGCTGCTACCCGGCGATTGGCGGCTTTGTCTTCGGCAGCCTCCTCGTTTGGGATTAGCGTCAGCCTCACCGTGATATAGCAACGCATCGCTCCTGGGTTCATCACGGTCATCTTGTTCAGGTGGTGGTGAGATTTTTAGGTCTGCTCCGGTCATACAGATGGAGGAAGGACAAGCCTCAGAGCGGGCAGACATACCTGGAAGCCTATGACCCATGTTCAATGGGGGGACTCCTGTGGTCTGCTCGCTCCAGGTGTAGGTTGGTGTCTTTGGTCTTTCCTCTGCGCCTCTGGTTCTGGCGCAGATGCTGTCTCGTCTGCTCCGGGTGGTTGGCGGTCTGCTGGTCTGGTCTGTGGTGGTGGCCTGAGGAGGGCAGATTGAAAAAAAGAAGGGGAGGAGGGCTGCTGGCCAAGGGTAGAGGGAGTGAGGCTTGCTTCGGCAGCACTCTACTCGCCTCAAGACCTGCAGTCCATCGTCTCCTCCTCAGGCATCTGGCCGGGTGCTGGTTCTGGATGTTGAGAGGTTCTGGTGGTCCGTGGACTGGGGAGTCAGGTCAGGCCGAGGTCAAGCCACTGTTATCCTTCGGTCTTCCCCAGTCCTTTAGGTGTTTCTCTGCCATTTCCGCTGGACAAAAAAGGCAGCGCCAGCCATGGTCAAGCCGCTGTTACTGTTAATGCCTCCTGGCCTGTCCAAATAAAAGGATAGAGGAGAGTAGATAAAGTGATAAAATGCCAGAAAATCTCCACAATGCAGGGTTGTGCATAATGAAGAGAAACCAGAGTAAATAAAAACAACACAAAAAACAAATGCATATGTTCAAATAACATGTAACAATCATCAGTCTGTCAATTTGTCAGTCAGTCATGGTTGGTCTGGTGGAGTGGTTGACAGTGGGTGTGTGTCTTTGTGTTGAGAGAGGGGAAGAGGTGGGGTCTGAGATGGCAGTTGCTGGATGAAGGTGGCAGTTGTGGTTGGTTGGTGCTGTGATGGGACCGAAAAAATCCTGGGTTGGTGTTGGGATCGGGATAGAAATTGTGCTGGTAGCAGGGTTGGAAAACCAGGGATTGGTGCTGGGTCTGGGACAGTGGGCCTGGGACAGTGGGTCTGGGACAGTGGGTCTGGGACAGTGGGCCTGGGACAGTGGGTCTGGGACAGTGGGCCTGGGACAGTGGGTCTGGGACAGTGGGCCTGGGACAGTGGGTCTGGGACAGTGGGCCTGGGACAGTGGGTCTGGGACAGTGGGTCTGGGACAGTGGGTCTGGGACAGTAGGTCTGGGACAGTGGGCCTGGGACAGTGGGCCTGGGACAGTGGGTCTGGGACAGTGGGCCTGGGACAGTGGGTCTGGGACAGTGGGCCTGGGACAGTGGGCCTGGGACAGTGGGTCTGGGACAGTGGGCCTGGGACAGTGTGTCTGGGACAGTGGGCCTGGGACAGTGTGTCTGGGAGAGAACAGGAACCAGGGCTGGTGCTGTGTTGGGATCTGTAGAAGGGAACAAAGACAACCTCAGGAGCAAGAAAACACACGAGGGAGCTGTACACCCAGAGGTCATTGGTGGTACTTCCCTGTGGCCTGCAGACAGTGTTAGGAAATCCAACAGTTTCAGAATGATTACCAGGGTTAGGAGCATTGCGAGGAGACTACCCATGCCATTTAAACTGGAATAACCATTTCAGTAACGGTTGCAGAAAATCCAACTAACTGATTGGATTGGTTTACAAAAATGTATGTTATTTGTCTTTGTGTAGCATCAGATTGACTAATTAATCATTGTACATACAAAAATACAGATATATAAAACAAATCTAAAAATCAACCTGCAGTAGAGCATGCTGAGAAATATGATAATAATAAAGATTATGGTAAAAATTTGCCTAACTAACCTAACTTCTTGAAAACTGAGACGCATAATATTTTTATAGATCAGGGCTAAAATGTTGCCGTGGCCATTCCGCATTAGCCTGAAATGGACACTTTATTCAGATAGATTTAATTTACCTTGTTTCTTCTTTCGTATCGTATTGCTGGCTGAGGCTCACTCCAGGCAGTCAGTTCACTTTTCAGAGTGTAACATGCTGACCACACCGCTCACATTGCAAAATAAATGTACACATAGTGTACATGTTATTCAATCAATGCACCCACACTGCTCACGCGCGTCAGTGAGCATCTGCATGGTCAGGCGCTAAAATAGAAATTGGTTCTATTTGTGATGCTCAACGCGCTGCAAGTTTGGCCTCTCCCATCTCCTCATTGGTTTTTAGGAGCATATACCCACGTGGTATTGGTTTTTAGGAGCATATACCCACGTGATTGAAAGACTAACTGAGGTCCACACTCCAGTCGGTTGTAGTAATGCACCGTAAAGTTGGTTACCAACTGTCATATAAAGTCCAAAGAAGAAAAAGAAGCCTAAAAGAAGGACAGACGATGAGAAACAAATTTGGTTTACCGTTTTATCTGTGGATTAATTGTCGGTGTAGTTGACCTTGTGCATATCCCAGTACAAATTAGCTAGCAACAGCAATCTAGCTAGCTAAATTGCCATACATGTTTAATGCTTTTTGACCTGTCCCCAAATTAATATCATTGGTTCAGAGTTTGTTTTGATATTTCAACCTGCATGTCCTGATTGCTTCTGGTGTGGGTGAACAAAATCAACGTGCGGACGCACGTGCACGTCCGATTTGGTCAGCATGTGACGGCCAGGGTGTGGGGCCACAGCGTAAATGCATGATGATAATCTAACACATCTAGGGTGTGTTGTATGGTTTTCAGCTTTTAACACGTTAATTGCAGGAATTGACACAAAATGTGTTGAAAATGTGATTGTGATTGTGTTGTCCCTAACTAGACACACGGATGTGTTAAAAAATACATATATTTTCTAAGAGTGCAGGTGACACACAAGAGATCTCAGCACAGCAGAATTTTTAGCAACATCCTGATTTCATCCTGACTTTATGTATAGTAGTAATCAGGTTAGATCATTTTGGCTCGCTTATGATGACAGAGTTATAAGAGAATTCATGTAGACTACTTAAAATGTCTGTGTAAGTGTTACTTAATAATCATGTGTACCATATAGCTGTGAGTCAGCCGGATGAGGTGCAACATAATTCATTTTTAGATTCCAATGATTATCTTTGATAAAATTGCAAAAGCAAACTTTAACAATAATAAATTGTCATCTCAAGTAACCATTAAATGTTAATGTAAGCTAAATAGGGAATGCAATGTTAGACCTATTCTCGCAAGGGGGAGTCTTAGCAGTTATCAAATCCGCTATGTGTAGGACTTGGCAGGAGGTCCATTTTGTTTCATGATTATCCAGCACAGAGATACAGTGAATTCGGAAAGTATCCAGACCCCTTGACTTTTTCCACATTTTGTAAAAATACAGCCTTACTCTAAAATTGATTAAAAAAAGAATTTATACACAATACCCCATAATTACAAGGCGAAAACAGGTTTTTAGAAATGTTTGCAAATTTATAAAAAAAATAAAACAGAAATACCTTATTTACATAAGTATTCAGACCCTTTGCTATGAGACTCGAAATTGAGCTGAGGTAAATCCTGTTTCCATTGATCGTCCTTGAGATGTTTCTAAAACTTGATTAGAGCCTGTGGTAAATTCAATTGATTGGACATGATTTGGAAAGACACACACCTGTCTATATAAGGTCACACAGTTGACGGTGCATGACGGAGCAAAAACCAATCCATGAGGTTGAAGGAATTGGTCGTAGAGCTCAGAGACAGGATTGTGTTGAGGCACAAATCTGGGGAAGGACCCCAAAAATGTCTGCGGCATTGAAGGTCCCCAAGAACACAGTGGCCTCAATCCTTCTGAAATGGAAGACGTTTAGACCACCAAGAATCTTCCTAGAGCTGGCAGCCCGGCCAAACTGAGCAATCGGGGGAGAAGGGCCTTGGTCAGTGAGGTGACCAAGAACCCGATGGTCACTCTGACAGAGCTCCAGGGCCTGGGAGACTAGTCAGGGTCAAGGGAAAGATGAACGGAGAAAAGTACAGAGAGATCCTTGATAAAAACATGCTCCAGAGCACTCAGGACCTCAGACTGGGGCGAAGGTTCACCTTCCAACAGGACAACATCCCTAAGCACACTGCCAAGACAATGGAGGAGTGGCTTTGGGACAAGTCTCTGAATGTCCTTGAGTGGCCCAGCCAGAGCCCGGACTTGAGCCCGATCGAACATCTCTGGAGAGACCTGAAAATAGCTGTGCAGCGACGCTCCCCCTCCAACCTGACAGAGCTTGAGAGGATTTGTAGCGAAGAATGGGAGAAACTCCCTAAATACAGGTGTGCCAAGCTTGTAGCGTTATACCCAGGAAGACTAAAGGCTTTCATCACTGCTAAAGGTGCTTCAACAAAGTACTGAGTAAAGGGTCTGAATAGTTATGTAATATTAACTTTTTTTTTTATACATTCACAAAAAAAGGGGAATGAATACTTTATGAATGCACTGTATCTCCCTTGCCTGACACTAACAAGCGTCAGATAGAGAAAACATACTACTTAAGAGTCCTATCCCTGCCTCTCGCTGGCCCAAGGTCCTAACATCCCTCTACAACAGATTAATCTATTCTTTAACCTTACCCTCCATCCCCCTCATTCCATACTTTTGCTATTATCAACATAACTATCAGAACGATCAGTGATGTTTTTGGTCCAGAATATTAGATGTGTATCTCTGACCAACTCATTGGCTTTGCAGTCAGAGTGTCTGTCCTGTGATTGGGAGGTTGGGGGTTTGATCCCGTGTTGAGTCATAGCTCTCTTCTTGGCACGCAGCATTAGGGAGATGTATTGGGGTAAGGTCCCGTTTAGGGGTTGTACTTGTCCATCAAGCTCCCTCACACTACAGAAACAGGAGCTCATTCAAGGCTACTTCTAATCTCAGATGGGTGCTATACTCATCTGGACCGATCTCTCTTGCGTAAGAGATTTTTCTTATCTGTATAAAGACAAATAAATAAACAAATCAACAGTCAGTTGTCAGCGTATCATGGTGTATTATGAAGAACCACAATGAATTACTGAAAGGAATGTGGCTTGAACCCATTTGGATGGATGAATAAACGTTTTTGAACGACTAATAAAAGCTCATTCAGCCTTTACCTTGACAGTGTTGCTGACACATGACTCAGCCACTCACTCATCTTCATTCTCATTGAGAAACATTTTAAATGATTAAAGACCTCTAGTGGAGTGGTCATAAGAGGAATTAAACACAGTGTGGAGCCATTATTTATGTGTCATGCCACAGTATTGATTCATGGTAAAGTGAATGTAGTGTTCAGATACTTGAATATTACACAATTACATAGGAAATCAAAACCAAGGCTGTCTTCTTACCCAACGGTTCAAAACATCCTCAGGATGAATCAGGCCAATTGCTGACCTGTCTGCAAAGAAAAAGTTGAAACATGAAGAAAAGCAGAGGAGAAAAATCAGCCATTGATGGAGAAAAGGGCGACAGCAGAGGGAATGAATCCCCATAAAGAGGCTATTTTCTGTGGGGAAGGTAGCCCCCTAGGGAGGTTCCTCCTGATCCACACTCCAGGTGGTAAGCTGTGATGTGCTGAGTACGCGGTAGGCACCATCCACCATGTCTGGTGGAGAGAATGAGATTGCCTCTTGGTAGGAAATGGAGAAAAGCCAACAGTACCTGTATGTGGACAACATGAGTTCAAATTATGCAGTGTATATGAACAATAGGGACTTCACTACTACATCAATATCTTTATATCAATGTCTTCAGACTTAATGCATATATAATATATATATTATTCAAATGCAGCAGTGGTGAAGCAGAACCTTTGAATATACTACTCTTTCGGTGTCATGTGGTTAGGTTGTGGTTTTACGTAGGCAGACATCAACCCAGGTTACATATTCATTATCCTGGTGTTGCATTAGATTCAAATATTTCAAGGTGAAACGTAGGGCTGACACAAATTGTTGTTTGAATTTCAGCACAATGGAGTCGTATAATTTTGTTGTCAACCTTTTTTCTGTAGTCAGCCGTGTTGTCATCCGTTCCTGCTCCTTTGTCTGTAGAATGTAGGTCAGCGAGTGTTGAGATGCGGCACGTATGTAGGAGGGAGATGGAGGTGTCATTGTGCTTGAGATGAATGGTCCTGACTCGCAGAGGTGCTGTGAACTCCTCTCACTGACAGGATGAACAGGAAATATGACTTTCATATGTCACAATAGCGTCAACCCGCTATGGAATGAATGAGGGAGGCTCAAGAGGATTTGGGAGGATAGAATGTGGGAGAATAACATCTATATCAATTAGATCAGTAATAGGATGTGTGTCCCAGGCCTTTTTAGCGTGGCTGCCCACCCGTGGAGGCTGGTGGGAGGAGCTATAAGAGGACGGGCTCATTGTAATGGCTGGAATGGAATAAATGGAACGTTATCAAACAGATTAAACAATAGGAAACGACCTGTGACTCCGTTCCAGCAATTCCATTCCAGCCATTAGATTGAGCCCTTCCTACTAGAGCTCCTCCCACCAGCCTCCACTGCTGCCCACACAGCTGATCATTTAGATCCCGGGTTTCCCAAACTCAGTCCTGGTCTAGATATAGTGATCTGAACTGGAGTGTTGGATGTTTAATCTGAAACATATGAGGAAGCAATACAAGGTATAAAGATTGATAGCATGGGCTTTATTTCCATCCATCCTAACACCTCACAGTAATCAAACACCCACTCCTACGTTCTCACCAATATGGAATGTCATGTCTTTCATCCCTGATGGGAGCTATTCTATTTCCCTCAGCAGTGTGAAAATGTCACTCCAAATACACAAGTAATGTCTTTTTCATTTAGTCAAGTGTTATTTGCATTAGTAAATGCGCAGTGTTTTGACAAATTATACAGGTAAGTGCTTCAAATGTCTTTAGAGTCATTATGCAATTGGCACAGTCTCACTGCATCTGCATTTACTCTGTTCCAAGTGCTGAAGTGTCATAGTCGTTGTAAGGATTGGACCAAGGCGCAGTGGGTAAAGTGCTCATCTTCTTTATTTGAAGTAACGTGAACACTTAAACAAAATAAACAAAACGACAAAACAGTTCCGTAAGGCAACACTGGCTATACAGGAAAACAACCATCCACAAAACACAAATGAAAACAAACCCAACTAAATATGGCCTCCAATTAGAGACAATGACAACCAGCTGCCTCTAGGTCATTGCCAAAAACCCAACATAGAAATAGAAAACTAGATATACACATAGAAATAGAAAATATAGAACATAAACCAAAAACACCGAAACACACAAAACAAACACCTCCTGCCACGCCCTGACCAAACTACAATGAGAAATAACCCCTTTTACTGGTCAGGACGTGACATGAAGGTTCTCAGAATTGTTTTGGAGTGAATTCTTCTTTCATTAACCCATTAAAGTCTCCACCTTAAAGGTACCTAAAGTGCAGAGTATTAAAATCCTGAGACATTTGTAAATCTGTTTTTTTTTGGGGGGGGGGGGGTGCAATCGCAGATAGAACCTTATGTCTCTGAAATGTCAACCTGGTTTCAGCAATAAGGTTCTCTCACACTTCTGAATTAGACATGTTCGGTTTTTAGGAAAACTGTAGCTATTTGAATACATACATCATAAAATAACAATATTTAAAAAAAAAGAGAGACAGTCAGAACACGTCAATAAATGTATTATGGCCATCAGACATACTACTGTCATCTCTGAGCAAAGATGTGATAACATCATTTCCTTTAAGATTTCTAACAGTGTTGTCTTTTTGCCCACGTGCCATTATTTCTGGCTAGACTAGCCTAGACCATACTTAGACGGAGATGGCAAAGATGTGTTCTGATTGGCCCGTCTGTATTCGTTCAGGCTTGTGATTGTATTGCAGATAGAACAGTGTACTGTAGCGCAAAGCTCAAATGGATTTATGCAGATAGAACTTTCTAGTTAAAATTTTGTTTCAGTTAAAATGTACTTAAAAAGAACGTTAAAAAAATCGAACTTCACAGATATATGAAGAACCATCTAAAGATCAATTATATGTGACTAACTCATTTTTGATGAAAATGTCAGATAGAATCTTAAAGTTCCAAGGTCTCGATTTATACCCTTTACACAGGATCGATACAGACACCATTTATACAGACAAACATAACATACAGACTTGAGAGATGAGTGATATACTCAATTGAATAGAAAAAGAATGTGAAAATAAAATTGAACACATTTGAAAATAGATCAAAAACTGTGCTGTGTGAAAATGAACCGTATCAAAAAAAAACTTGCAGTAGTTTTGTATCATTTTATTGGTGGTCGTGTGATCTTGAAGTTAAAGGGTCTGTTTGTCTGCCAGCAAAGTCTCCTCTCTTGAACACAAATGACCATATTAACTGCCTTTTCGACTCCAGTCCAAATCCAATTACAATCGATGTCCTTGAGGGGAATTATGTTAGACTGGAACCTTAAGTGGTTCACAGTGTGTTTTTCATGTTCATCAATTGGACTTCATAAGTGGAGAAATGGCATAAAGCTTTTAATGCTTTTTAGTCTGCATATGCCGTATAAGCTTTTAATGCTTTTAGTTACCTCACATCTGCTATAGAGTAATAGGGTTGGGTAATCTGAGGTTGACTTTACTTTTTGTAATGTAATATTATAACATTTAGATGGAGAGCAGGCATGACAGAAAATGGATATCCCTTTCGAACTAAAATAATCAGATAATGTTACATCTCAGTTCATACATTTTCATCTCACATACTGTATGTAATCTTTCTGCGTGAATCATTATGCCTGTTCTTACCAAATATGTAAAAATAATTGAAAAGGTTACCTTACACATCAATTGGAATAGCTAATATTATAGCGAGAATTTAATTATTCCTCACAGAGAATTTTTAATTGAAATTGTTAATGAATTGTTGAAGGACTTTTAGACTTAAGGAAATTGCCCAATTTCAACTGTTCTGCCTGTGGTGATCCCCTGACTCTTTTGGGTGAATAGCCTGAGGTATTGCCCTAGAAAGCTTCCTGAAATTAATACACCAAGGTTATGTGCCAGAAAGCTGTTGAGGGAGCCATCAATCATAGCGAAGTCCAGGTAACACAGGTGACTTTTTTAACTGTGTCAAATTACATTAGCATTTTTAAGAACATTTGAAGAGCATTCTCAAGATCAGCATTTTGCTGATTCACCCGGGCCACAGCATTACTTTCTAAGTTTGCAAAAATGTGTAATATTGGTGACGTTTCCCAAGTGTTCAAAAGTGCTGCTACACAATTATATAGGCAGTTGTTCAATTCCATACAAAGCGCTCCAAGTCAAGTCTCCCTCTGTAGAGTGCCAAATTCAGCCAATGCTGGACAAATATGTAGCACTGAATACTTTGTATCAGAGAGACACACATCTCAAAATAGTGACAAAACCCCAATCTACTGAAAATATTCAGCACTTTTAACGTCAAATATTCCATTAGACCAGTTTACTGCTTCGTTGTGTCTGTGTTGGCCGTGTTGACCCCATGTCTAGTGTCTGATGTACTTGAGTAGCGGTGCTCAGTGGGTCACTCCCCACTGTCACTACACAGCTCTGTCTACACTCTTAGAAGTAAAGGTGCCTGGAATAAACTTCTAAAAATGTAGGAGGTGGCAACCTATCAGAAGATTGATGTGTGGCTTATTGGAGGAATGTCTTTCAGATAGTTATCTTTGGCCACCCATTAGAGTAAATGTCATTAATGCTCATCATGTGAAGTTTACTCTTGAGTATGACATACTCCAATATAATATTACTGATGTCGTGTCTTTGGGGTACCATTAAACTGAAGACATGTTTATCAAATAACTCCTTGTAATTATTATCACGCGATTAAACTGATTAATTGTTTAATTGTAATTAACTAGGAGATCGGGGCACCAAGGAAAATATTCAGATTACAAAGTTATAATTTTCCTAATATAACTTTCCAATATTATAATATAGGCCGATTATCTTCTGGTTTAAATGGCGTATTTTACCTCTCGTCCAGTCTCATTCCAAAAGTCGTAAATTGTTGTATCTGCACGAACCCAGTCTTTACTAAAATCATCCATACATCAATTGTCTTAAAATCATTTATTTACTACACTAAGTAATTAACAGAAAACATACAAACAGTAATTATCGTCACAAAGGATTGGTATAGTAATGTGCCCTAATGGCTAACAGGCATGGCTGGTCTGTTAGACAATGGGTCATACACGGTCAGCTGAGGAGGTACACAGAGTTCATTAATATTAACAATTGACAATTGAACGCTCACTCATTCGGGAACAATTGCAATCAATATATATTTACGCTCAGTGTGTCATCGGTATCCTTTTTGGAGAGTTCTGTTCTGTTGGGGAGTTTTATCCGCGTTCTCTCTCTCTCTCTCTCTCTCTCTCTCTCTCTCTCGGTTAGAATGGATCTTTCAGAGCGACATTCATTAATGTCGTCATAGAATGGATGTTTCGTTCGTCTTCGCGTTCGATGATATAATTTACTTAGCTGCAGACTAATAATTAATATCAAAGACTTGTTCTTATTCTGTCGGTCTCGATAGTCTAAAAGTTAACCACGTGGTGTAGTTCACTTTCAGTAGAGGAATTGGCTCGAAATCATGAAAAGAATGGTCAATCAGGTTGGCTGATGGAATGTGTCGAGATATCGTACTATCTCCGTGGATCGGATTTTGTACCAAGAGGTTTCTAAACGTCTTTTTCCCAAGGGGTGCTTTCGACAGATACCCCTCGTGAAGGACTGCGTTGCAGCTAGCATTAAGGGAAGACAGTGTGGTCAGTGGAGAAGGCACTGTGGCCTGTGACCATACCTGGTTGGTTTTCCAATCCATCAATGGGAGTAACCGATCCATCAAGTCTGCTCCAAGTAGCAGGGTTACAGTTTCGAGGCTGGTAACATACACAGGGCGAACGAGCGATACGTCATGGCAGTGTAGTTTCAGCATGACTCTCAATGTGAGAGGCGAGGTAGTCTGAGTGACCCCTCGAAGTTTAGTGTCGCATCGTTCCACTTTTAACCAACGTTTAGTTGGCTTTAAAGCCCTTTTTAGATCATCAAACAATGTTTGAGAGATGAGTGATATTGTCGCACCCGAATCAATTAGCGCATGACAAGCTAAGCAGTCCTCCAGGACTGTTTCCAGGTATGGCCGTTTAGATTCGTGGTTAGTGGACATATTCCCCACAAAGTGGAGTGGTCGTTTGCAACGACGTGATGTGCCATGTCTGTTCAAGATGGAAGCAGATTGACTTTTCCGATTTTGAGTGGGCTTGGCTTTAATGAAGCGTTTTACCTTTTTCTTCGCAACTTTTGTATCAGAGTCTATAGACAGAGCCCGGGGGCTTGTTTCTTGATCAAGCGGGCCCTGGATAGGGTCTTGAATGAGAGCGGGAGAAATTTGAACTTTAACGTCCTTGCTATGGGTGTTAATTCCTGCAGACCTGGTGTCCGGTAATTCCCCGTCTAGTCCTTGTGACTTATCTTTTACCCTTTTCTCAAATTGTTCTCGCTTAACTTCTTTGGGCTATGTGGGACGTTAGCGTGCCACCTGTGGCGCACCCTATCAACAGCAGGTGCATTTCAAGAGCGGCAAATTTGAAACCAAATAAATGTCAAAATTCAAGTTTTTCAAACATACAACTATCTGGCACCCTTTGAAAGATAAACATCTCCTTAATCTAACCACGTTTTCCGATTTCAAAAAGGTTTTACGGCGAAAGCATAAAGTTAGGTTATGTTAGGAGAGTACATTGACAATAGCTGTGTGTAGTGTATTGTCAATTCAAAGACAGGCGTCACCAAAACCATAAAATCAGCTAAAATTATGCACTAACCTTTTACAATCTCCATCAGATGACACTCCTAGGACATTATGTTAGACAATGCATGCATTTTTAGTTCTATCAAGTTCATATTTATATCTAAAAACAGTGTTTTACTATGGCGTTGATGTTCAGGAAATCGTTTCCCTCCAATACCGGCAGTCAAGTCATGACAACAAAATAATTAATTAATATTAGAAAACATTGGTAAAATATTATATTGTCATTCAAAGAATTATAGATTTACATCTCTTGAACGCAATGGACTTGCCAGATTTAAAATTAACCTTACTGGGAAATCACACTTTGCAATAATCTGAGCACTGCGCCCAGAAAAATACGCATTGCGATACAGACTAACCGCCATGTTGGAGAGATCTAAAATCGAAAATACTATGTAAATAATCCATTACCTTTGATTCTCTTCATCAGATGTCACTTCCAAAGAATCCCAGGTCCATAACGAATGTAGTTTTGTTCAAAAAAGCTCATCATTTATGTCCCAAAACCTCCGTGTTGTTAGCACATGATCTAAGCCAGCCGGACTTCACTTCACATCACGAACGGAAAAAATATATTTACGTTCGTTCAAACATGTCAAACGTTGTATCGCTTAAATCATTAGGGCCTTTTTTAACCAGAACATGAATAAAATTCAAGGCGGACCATTGGGTTCTCTTTTAAAACGTTTCGGAATGAGAGTACCCACCATCAACTCGCGCGCAAGGTGTCTAATGGGCCATCACGTTCCATGGCTCTTATTCGGTCAGATCTCACTGTAGAAGACTCAAAACGCTTTGTAAAGGCTGGTGACATCTTGTGGAAGCAATAGGAAGTGCCAAAATATTCCTCCTTCCCTTTGTTTTTCAATGGCATAGGCTCAAAGTCAATTCAACACATCAGGTATCCACTTCCTGTCAGAATCTGTCTCAGGGTTTTGCCTGCCAAATGAGTTCTGTTATACTCACAGACACCATTCAAACAGTTTTAGAAACTTTAGGGTGTTTTCTATCCATATATAATAAGTATATGCATATTCTAGTTACTGGGTAGGTGTAGGAGGCAGTTAAAAATGGGCACATATTTTTTCCAAAATTCTCAATGCTGCCCCCTAGCCCGTAGAGGTTAAGTTCTTCCCGTAGTGGGACTTCTGGAGAACATTGGTCTACGTTTTGATCGTCCTTCAACCCTTTGTTACCCTTGTGCTCTGATACTTTTTGTGGGTTGGGTGCAGGAACGTAGCGAACGGGTCGATTGTAGTGGTAGTCATGTTGATGGCTACGTACTTTACAGTTATTTCGACCGCGGAGGTTATTGGAATCATGGTTTCGTGGTAGAAACTGTTGTTGTGCGTCATATCTCGACGCTCCAATACCTGATAATGTACCCTCTAACTGGAGTGAGTGCTCCTGGTCAAACTTCAAAACCGAGTGGTCAGGGCTCTTAGCATTGTGAGCTTTTGATGCCTCAAAAGCTGTGCTTGCAAGCTCTCTGAGTTGTAAGATAGGCAAGCCAACGTGGGCGGCAGGGCCCAAGTAGGTAATGAAGGTGGGATACATGTTCGACAGAAACATTTGTTTGAATGTTAACAGCTCTTCCATTCCTGTTTCAGTGAGTAGGCCAAAGTAAGCTGAACGAAGCCTATGATAGTAAGCTTGTGGGTGTTCGTTCCGAGCTTGTTTGACGGTGTTAGCCAGTGAGCTATCGTGTTTGCGAGTCGCAGAA
This sequence comes from Salmo trutta, assembly GCF_901001165.1. NCBI lineage: Eukaryota > Metazoa > Chordata > Actinopteri > Salmoniformes > Salmonidae > Salmo > Salmo trutta. The sequence goes on from NC_042958.1 coordinate 33,878,379, forward strand.
CCACTGAATTCTAATTTCAAAGCTGTGGCAAGTTTAGCGTAGTCATTTAGCACGTGTTGCTGTTGTAGGCGAACGAACCTCGTCACTTGTCTATTCGACGTTCGCTTCAACAGGTAAACCCTGTCAGAACCCGTAGCGTTCGGGTAGCCATCCAACGCATCCTCTATGTCAGCTAGGAACGTCTCAGTATCGTTTGGCTGACCTGGAACGGGGTCAAAGGTGGGGAAATTCTTGACGAGTTTGTCAAGGTATTCCGCGCCAAGCGGGCGGAGAGGGTTGGCTTCCTCCTGTGGAGAGATTGGGGCCGAAAGGCCAAGAGAAGAAGCCAAGCCTTGTTGTTGTTGGCCAAGAGGCGCCATATTACTCAGTGCCGAAGGGCCAAGAGGAGAAGACTGAGGGACACATGAGGGAGGCAAGGTCTGAAACCTATTGTCTTCACTCCTGTGAGTACAGGGCTCCGGTTGCTTGGATGGGTAGTCGCGCTGTAGAGCGTGACCATTCTGGATTTCCTCCAGATGGTACCTAAGGGTGTAATTCTGCTGTATTGCAGAGTCCACTTGAGCGCTTAGAGTACTGATTTTGGACACGTGAGTGTCACACCTGCTCCTTTCGGTCTCAAACTTATCTGTCATGGTTTGCAGATAGAGGTCTTGAGTACGGAGCGAGAGATTCAGTGATGAGATTTCCTCTCAACCTCATCACCTGAGTTCTCTCATCATTCATTTGGTCAGCGACTTCAATAAGTTCTGCTGATTTATCATCCAACTTTGTCATTGTGTTCATTAACTGATCGTCTTTGGTCTGCAGCGCTTTGAGGAGAACCGTGTTATTTTGAGTAACATTCAACAAAACAGCATGCATGTTGTCAAGTTGAGTGCTCCTGTTTGTAGATAACTCTTCAGATTTATCTAGTTTGGCATGGACATCATCGTATTTAGTTTTGGCTAAATCGAGTTGTTCCTGTAGCATATGATTTTGTTCCTGTAGAAAACGATTTTGTTGAAGAGCTTGTGCTCGTTCATCGTCATACGTTTTTGCAATTACATTTAATTGTTCGGTTTTCAAGCACAGTTCCATAGCTAGCAGAATTTTTCCCTTTTCTGCATTTGTCATTGGTTTCCCGGTTCTCTCCACCTGTCCCTTTATGTCTACCGTTACCTGCTCGTGCTTCAGCTGTGCACTGCGGTATTGGACAGATGGCAATCTCGGATGGCAAGACATCAGAGCTAGACTGGAGAGGACCTTTACGAGGCCTGCGCCCGATGGTTGATTTTGGAAAACATTGTTGTCTGCTTTTCCACTAATGGCATAATTAGGGTTGTTATCACTGCTGAGGTCAGAGATCAATCCATTTACGGGTGGAGGTTCACTAATTAGCGGGCGAGTGGGAACCACCCCCTCTGATAGCTTGCACATTATTAGAACATTTGAAAGGAAAAAATGTTTTTCCTAATTTTCCAAAATTTTGGAATGTGGGGAGCTGCAAAGACGATTTTAATCTATTTATAGACGTTAATGAACCATCAGTACTGTACAGTACTGTAGAAGTTGGACGTGAATGAATTTGCCGAAGCAAATTGAATTAATCAATGCCAATGATTAGTCCTACCTGGGTAGGCTATCTGGGTATTAAACTTGAATTACCTGAGAGGTTGCTTCATCCAGGTTAATATGCAAAGTTTAAGTTGTCTCATTTAATTGGAAGAACCTAGAAAGGTATGTTCGACAATTTAACTTATTAAATTGAATAAGACGATAATCCATACAATCTCCATTGATTGGATATCATAAGTGTAAACCGTAGGTCAAATGTTGGGACCCTTCACCACAAGGGTACGCTCCTCCCTGGGGCTGAGCGTCAGTAATGGGTTTTACTGACTGTGCTTTGCTAAAGCAGATTTTACTGATTAATCTATTTATGATATATCAAACCTGTATAGGCTATCTGGGAATTAACTTTCAATTAACCTGAGAGCATTGTTTCATCTAAGTTAAGTTTGGAAAAAGTTAATCATGTCTCATTGTAGACGCCCAATCAATTTTGGATATTATTTAACTTCTTGAGGCTACCTGGGACGTTAGCGTTCCCCCCGTGGCGCACCCTATCAACTGCAGGTGCATTTCAAGAGCGGCAAATTTGAAACCAAATAAATGTACAAATTCAAATTTCTCAAACATACAACTAACTTACAGCCTTTGAAAGATAAACATCTTCTTAATCTAACCACGTTTACCGATTTCAAAAAGGTTTTACGGGGAAAGCATAAAGTTAGGTTATGTTAGGAGAGTACATTGACAATAGCGGTGTGCAATGCATTGTCGATTCAAAGACAGGCTTCACCAAAACCATACAATCAGCTAAAATTATGCACTAACCTTTTACAATCTCCATCAGATGACACTCCTAGGACATTTTGTTAGACAATGCATGCATTTTTAGTTCTATCAAGTTCATATTTATATCTAAAAACAGTGTTTTACTATGGCGTTGATGTTCAGGAAATCGTTTCCCTCCAATACCGGCAGTCAAGTCATGACGACAAAATAATTAATTAATATTAGAAAACATTGCTAAAATATTATATTGTCATTCAAAGAATTATAGATTTACATCTCTTGAACGCAATGGACTTGTCAGATTTTAAATTAACCTTACTGGGAAATCACACTTTGCAATAATCTGAGCACTGCGCCAGAAAAATACGCATCGCGATACAGACTAACCGCCATGTTGGAGGAATCTAAAATCGAAAATACTATATAAATAATCCATTACCTTTGATTCTCTTCATCAGATGTCACTTCCAAAGAGTCCCAGGTCCATAACGAATGTAGTTTTGTTCAAAAAAGCTCATCATTTATGTCGAAAAACCTCCGTGTTGTAGCGCATGATCTAAGCCAGCCGGACTTCACTTCACTTCAAGAACGGAAAAAATATATTTCCGTTCGTTCAAACATGTCAAACGTTGTATCGCATAAATCATTAGGGCCTTTTTTAACCAGAACATGAATAAAATTCAAGGCGGACCATTGGGTTTTCTTTTAAAACGTTTCGGAATGAGAGTACCCACCATCAACTCGCGCGCCAGGGTGAATGATGGACCATCACGTTCCATGGCTCTTATTCGGTCAGATCTCACTGTAGAACACTCAAAACACTTTGTAAAGGCTGGGGACATCTTGTGGAAGCAATAGGAAGTGCCAGAATATACCTCACCCCCTTTGTTTTTCAATGGCATAGGCTCAAAGTCAATTCAACACATCAGGTATCCACTTCCTGTCAGAATCTGTCTCAGGGTTTTGCCTGCCAAATGAGTTCTGTTATACTCACAGACACCATTCAAACAGTTTTTGAAACTTTAGGGTGTTTTCTATCCATATATAATAAGTATATGCATATTGTAGTTACTGGGTAGGTGTAGGAGGCATTTAAAAATGGGCACATCTTTTTTCAAAAAGTCTCAATACTGCCCCCTATACCCTAACAGGTTAAAAGATCCATTTGAAAAGGTAAATCTGGCAATTTCACTTGTTAGTTAAAGTGAATGAGACGTCATATCCAGTCAATTGCGATTGTCTGGATATGTTACCGTGCTCCACGTTTGGATTTCCCCTAGAGATGTACTGGCAATTCTTCACCACCAGGGTGCAGAAAGCTGAAATTAAACGGAAGTACAAAGGTCGGACTTCCGTCGCGCTACGGAGGAATTTTAAACGTGGTACGGGGAGGGTAAAATATTCCCTCTCTGTTAGCTTGCCTGTAATGCTAAGCTATTGCTACTTGGTTCAGGAGTATCACTTCCAAGCACCAAAATAGGATCCTTTCACTATGGAAAGGGTGGGTTTTCTAGTGACGTCTCACCTTAATTAGGGCTAGGGGGCAGTATTGAGAATTTTGAAAAAAATATGTGCCCATTTTTAACTGCCTCCTACACCAACTCAGAAGCTAGAATATGCATATTATTGTTCAGGTTTGGATAGAAAACACTCTGAATTTTCTAAAACTGTTTGAATGGTGTCTGTAAGTATAACAGAACTCATATGGCAGTCAAAACCCTGAGACAGATTCTGACAGGAAGTGGATACCTGATGTGTTGAATTACCTTTAAGCCTATGCCATTGAAACACACAGGGGCTTATTAATGTTTGAGCACTTCCTATTGCTTCCACTAGATGTCACCAGCCTTTACAAAGTGTTTTGAGTCTTCTACTGTGAGATTTGACCGAACAAAAGCCATGGAACGGTGATGGCCGATTAGACTCTGGCGCGCGAGTTCATGTTGGGTACTCTCGTTCCCATACGTTTTAAAAGAGAACGCAATCGTCCGCCTTGAATTTTATTCATGTTCTGGTTAAAAAAGGCACTAATGATTTATGCTATACAACGTTTGACATGTTTGAACGAACGTAAATATTTTTTTCCCCCTCGTTCATGAAGTGAAGTCCGGCGGGCTTAGATCATGTGTTAACAACACGGAGCTTTTTGGACAAAACTACATTCGTTATGGACCTGGGATTCCTGGAAGTGACATCTGATGAAGAGAATCAACGGTAATGGATTATTTACATAGTATTTTCGATTTTAGATCTCTCCAACATGGCGGTTAGTCTGTATCGCAAAGCGTATTTTTCTGGGCGCAGTGCTCAGATTATTGCAAAGTGTGATTTCCCAGTAAGGTTATTTTTAAATCTGGCAAGCCGGTTGCGTTCAAGAGATGTAAATCTATAATTCTTTGAATGACAATATAATATTTTACCAATGTTTTCGAATATTAATTATTTAATTTGTTGTGCTGACTTGACTGCCGGTTATTGGAGGGAAACGATTTCCTGAACATCAACGCCATAGTAAAACGCTGTTTTTGGATATAAATATGAACTTGATAGAATTAAAAATGCATGTATTGTCTAACATAATGTCCTAGGAGTGTCATCTGATGGAGATTGTCAAAGGTTAGTGCATAATTTTAGCTGATTTTATGGTTTTGGTGACGCCTGTCTTTGAATTGACAAAACATTACACACAGCTATTGTCAATGTACTCTCCTAACATAATCTAACTTTATGCTTTCGCCGTAAAACCTTTTTGAAATCGGACAACGTGGTTAGATTAAGGAGATGTTTATCTTTCAAAGGGTGTAAGATAGTTGTATGTTTGAAAAATTTGAATTTTGACATTTAATTGGTTTCAAATTTGCCGCTCTTGAAATGCACCTGTTGTTGATAGGGTGCGCCACGGGTGGCACGCTTGCGTCCCACATAGCCCCAAGAAGTTTTAACCCCATTCAGCATATTCTGCTAGCGTTTATGCTGACCGGAGCGACACGGTACTTAAATACAGATAGGCATACGGTCTGCCCACACTGTCTTAGTGCGGTAGGCAAATTATTTGGCTCGGTTACCGGACAGTTAACTTCTAATTTCTAACCTTACTCTAGAAGTTAATATTGACCGACAGAAATAGTACCGTTTTGCCTAACGGACTAAAATGGAATTTATCCCTCACTGCTATCGACATAAGACCGGAGCCACTCTAAATAGCTTCTCCCAATGGAAAATACACAATCACTTTGTTTAGATAGCAGGCTGTTTGTAGAATTCTGTTCGCACAATTGATATATAGAATTTCACAGCAAAGTCCAATTCTATCTTAGATTCCTCGCACGGGGGCTCCATATATGTCGTGTCTTTGGGGTACCATTAAACTGAAGACATGTTTATCAATTAACTCCTTGTAATTATTATCACGCGATTAAACTGATTAATCGTTTAATTGTAATTAACTAGGAGATCGGGGCACCAAGCAAAATATTCAGATTACAAAGTTATAATTTTCCTAATATAACTTTCCTATATTATAATATAGGCCGATTATCTTCTGGTTTAAATGGCGTATTTTACCTCTCGTCCAGTCTCATTCCAAACGTCGTAAATTGTTGTATCTGCACGATCCCAGTCTTTACTAAAATCATCCATACATCAATTGTCTTAAAATCATTTATTTACTACAACTAAGTAATTAACAGAAAACATACAAACAGTAATTATCGTCACAAAGGATTGGTATAGTAATGTGCCCTAATGGCTAACAGGCATGGCTGGTCTGTTAGACAATGGGTCATAAACGGTCAGCTGAGGAGGTACACAGAGTTCATTAATATTAACAATTGAACGCTCACTCATTCGGGAACAATTGCAATCAATATATATTTACGCTCAGTGTGTCATCGGGATCCTTGTTGGAGAGTTCTGTTCTGTTGGGGAGTTTTATCCGCGTTCTCTCTCTCTCTCTCGGTTAGAATGGATCTTTCAGAGCGACATTCATTAATGTCGTCATAGAATGGATGTTTCGTTGGTCTTCGCGTTCGATGATATAATTTACTTAGCTGCAGACTAATAATTAATATCAAAGACTTGTTCTTATTCTGTCGGTCTCGATAGTCTAAAGTTAACCACGTGGTGTAGTTCACTTTCAGTAGAGGAATTGGATGGTAAAACCTACTGGCCAACTCACTAATGGAGTGGAGTCCTGGTCTGAAGAAAGTAAATCAGGGTGGGGGGTTTTATAGGTGACCCTAGAACAGGCTTGTCAAATGACGCCTGGTCCTGTCTGTGTCCCTGGGGGGTGTGCCGATGACTGAGTTAAGCTTGGTACAGAAATACAATTCTATCACATTAACATCAGTACATAGCATCTCAATGTATTACAAATAGCTTTATCCTTATTAATACATTTTATACAACCATTATGATGCAAGTCTCATCGCTGAGGCTATTATATAAACAGTTTTATGGTAATATGGCTATATTGTCTCTTCTGAGTATCACAAAATTGTACCAAGCGGACAAGTTCGTAGCTGGATTCTTCACCAATCTTCCATACCTTCTCCAGAACATAAAATGTCATTCGGTTCTCCAATTCTACGAGTTGGAAGAATTTCCTTTGTCTCTCTATGAAACATGTGGTAGGAGATTCTCCTCTTAGAGTTTTTACAACCCTTTCACACAGGGCCTGGGTGGTTGGGGAAGGTAGGTTGGGGGATGGTACAAAGGGGAGAGGGTCAACTGTCTTCCCTGTACCCAAAGAGGCCAACGTCATGACACCGATTACATATAGTAATAAAGTGGTAACTATTCCAAGTTTGGAATATGCATATGCTATTGAGGAACTCATACTGTCACGACTTCCGCCGAAGTCGGCTCCTCTCCTTGTTCGGGCAGCGTTCGGCGGTCGACGTCACCGGCTTTCTAGCAATCGCCGCTCCATTTTTAATTTATCCATTGTTTTGTCTTGTTCCCTGCAAACCTGGTTTTCATTCCCCAATCACACTACATGTATTTATTCCTCTGTTCTCCCTCATGTCTTTGTGTGAGATTGTTTCATGTTACGTGTCATGTTTGACACGCTTTTTTTCTGGTGTGCATTTATTCTGTGTTTTGTTTCACGAGGTATGTTTAATTGCTTGTTTAAAAAAAATGTATTTCACCTTTATTTAACCAGGTAGGCTTGTTGAGAACAAGTTCTCATTTGCAACTGTGACCTGGCCAAGATAAAGCATAGCAATTCGACACATTCAACAACACTGAGTTAGACTGTCATGACTTCCACCGAAGTTGGTGCCTCTCCTTGTTCGGGCGGCGTTTGGTGGTCATCGTCACCGGCTTTCTAGCTACCACCGATCCATGTTTCTTTGTCGATTGGTTATGTCTTGATTGTTCACACCTGGTTCCCATTTTGTTATGATTACTTCCCTATTTAACCTGTTTGGGCTAGGGGGCAGTATTGAGAATTTTGAAAAAAATATGTGCCCATTTTTAACTGCCTCCTACACCAACTCAGAAGCTAGAATATGCATATTATTGTTCAGGTTTGGATAGAAAACACTCTGAATTTTCTAAAACTGTTTGAATGGTGTCTGTAAGTATAACAGAACTCATATGGCAGTCAAAACCCTGAGACAGATTCTGACAGGAAGTGGATACCTGATGTGTTGAATTACCTTTAAGCCTATGCCATTGAAACACACAGGGGCTTATTAATGTTTGAGCACTTCCTATTGCTTCCACTAGATGTCACCAGCCTTTACAAAGTGTTTTGAGTCTTCTACTGTGAGATTTGACCGAACAAAAGCCATGGAACGGTGATGGCCGATTAGACTCTGGCGCGCGAGTTCATGTTGGGTACTCTCGTTCCCATACGTTTTAAAAGAGAACGCAATCGTCCGCCTTGAATTTTATTCATGTTCTGGTTAAAAAAGGCACTAATGATTTATGCTATACAACGTTTGACATGTTTGAACGAACGTAAATATTTTTTTCCCCCTCGTTCATGAAGTGAAGTCCGGCGGGCTTAGATCATGTGCTAACAACACGGAGCTTTTTGGACAAAACTACATTCGTTATGGACCTGGGATTCCTGGAAGTGACATCTGATGAAGAGAATCAACGGTAATGGATTATTTACATAGTATTTTCGATTTTAGATCTCTCCAACATGGCGGTTAGTCTGTATCGCAAAGCGTATTTTTCTGGGCGCAGTGCTCAGATTATTGCAAAGTGTGATTTCCCAGTAAGGTTATTTTTAAATCTGGCAAGCCGGTTGCGTTCAAGAGATGTAAATCTATAATTCTTTGAATGACAATATAATATTTTACCAATGTTTTCGAATATTAATTATTTAATTTGTTGTGCTGACTTGACTGCCGGTTATTGGAGGGAAACGATTTCCTGAACATCAACGCCATAGTAAAACGCTGTTTTTGGATATAAATATGAACTTGATAGAATTAAAAATGCATGTATTGTCTAACATAATGTCCTAGGAGTGTCATCTGATGGAGATTGTCAAAGGTTAGTGCATAATTTTAGCTGATTTTATGGTTTTGGTGACGCCTGTCTTTGAATTGACAAAACATTACACACAGCTATTGTCAATGTACTCTCCTAACATAATCTAACTTTATGCTTTCGCCGTAAAACCTTTTTGAAATCGGACAACGTGGTTAGATTAAGGAGATGTTTATCTTTCAAAGGGTGTAAGATAGTTGTATGTTTGAAAAATTTGAATTTTGACATTTAATTGGTTTCAAATTTGCCGCTCTTGAAATGCACCTGTTGTTGATAGGGTGCGCCACGGGTGGCACGCTTGCGTCCCACATAGCCCCAAGAAGTTTTAACCCCATTCAGCATATTCTGCTAGCGTTTATGCTGACCGGAGCGACACGGTACTTAAATACAGATAGGCATACGGTCTGCCCACACTGTCTTAGTGCGGTAGGCAAATTATTTGGCTCGGTTACCGGACAGTTAACTTCTAATTTCTAACCTTACTCTAGAAGTTAATATTGACCGACAGAAATAGTACCGTTTTGCCTAACGGACTAAAACTGGAATTTATCCCTCACTGCTATCGACATAAGACCGGAGCCACTCTAAATAGCTTCTCCCAATGGAAAATACACAATCACTTTGTTTAGATAGCAGGCTGTTTGTAGAATTCTGTTCGCACAATTGATATATAGAATTTCACAGCAAAGTCCAATTCTATCTTAGATTCCTCGCATGGGGGCTCCATATATGTCGTGTCTTTGGGGTACCATTAAACTGAAGACATGTTTATCAATTAACTCCTTGTAATTATTATCACGCGATTAAACTGATTAATCGTTTAATTGTAATTAACTAGGAGATCGGGGCACCAAGCAAAATATTCAGATTACAAAGTTATAATTTTCCTAATATAACTTTCCTATATTATAATATAGGCCGATTATCTTCTGGTTTAAATGGCGTATTTTACCTCTCGTCCAGTCTCATTCCAAACGTCGTAAATTGTTGTATCTGCACGATCCCAGTCTTTACTAAAATCATCCATACATCAATTGTCTTAAAATCATTTATTTACTACAACTAAGTAATTAACAGAAAACATACAAACAGTAATTATCGTCACAAAGGATTGGTATAGTAATGTGCCCTAATGGCTAACAGGCATGGCTGGTCTGTTAGACAATGGGTCATAAACGGTCAGCTGAGGAGGTACACAGAGTTCATTAATATTAACAATTGAACGCTCACTCATTCGGGAACAATTGCAATCAATATATATTTACGCTCAGTGTGTCATCGGGATCCTTGTTGGAGAGTTCTGTTCTGTTGGGGAGTTTTATCCGCGTTCTCTCTCTCTCTCTCGGTTAGAATGGATCTTTCAGAGCGACATTCATTAATGTCGTCATAGAATGGATGTTTCGTTGGTCTTCGCGTTCGATGATATAATTTACTTAGCTGCAGACTAATAATTAATATCAAAGACTTGTTCTTATTCTGTCGGTCTCGATAGTCTAAAGTTAACCACGTGGTGTAGTTCACTTTCAGTAGAGGAATTGGATGGTAAAACCTACTGGCCAACTCACTAATGGAGTGGAGTCCTGGTCTGAAGAAAGTAAATCAGGGTGGGGGGTTTTATAGGTGACCCTAGAACAGGCTTGTCAAATGACGCCTGGTCCTGTCTGTGTCCCTGGGGGGTGTGCCGATGACTGAGTTAAGCTTGGTACAGAAATACAATTCTATCACATTAACATCAGTACATAGCATCTCAATGTATTACAAATAGCTTTATCCTTATTAATACATTTTATACAACCATTATGATGCAAGTCTCATCGCTGAGGCTATTATATAAACAGTTTTATGGTAATATGGCTATATTGTCTCTTCTGAGTATCACAAAATTGTACCAAGCGGACAAGTTCGTAGCTGGATTCTTCACCAATCTTCCATACCTTCTCCAGAACATAAAATGTCATTCGGTTCTCCAATTCTACGAGTTGGAAGAATTTCCTTTGTCTCTCTATGAAACATGTGGTAGGAGATTCTCCTCTTAGAGTTTTTACAACCCTTTCACACAGGGCCTGGGTGGTTGGGGAAGGTAGGTTGGGGGATGGTACAAAGGGGAGGGGGTCAACTGTCTTCCCTGTACCCAAAGAGGCCAACGTCATGACACTGATTACATATAGTAATAAAGTGGTAACTATTCCAAGTTTGGAATATGCATATGCTATTGAGGAACTCATACTGTCACGACTTCCGCCGAAGTCGGCTCCTCTCCTTGTTCGGGCAGCGTTCGGCGGTCGACGTCACCGGCTTTCTAGCAATCGCCGCTCCATTTTTAATTTATCCATTGTTTTGTCTTGTTCCCTGCAAACCTGGTTTTCATTCCCCAATCACACTACATGTATTTATTCCTCTGTTCTCCCTCATGTCTTTGTGTGAGATTGTTTCATGTTACGTGTCATGTTTGACACGCTTTTTTTCTGGTGTGCATTTATTCTGTGTTTTGTTTCACGAGGTATGTTTAATTGCTTGTTTTAAAAAAATGTATTTCACCTTTATTTAACCAGGTAGGCTTGTTGAGAACAAGTTCTCATTTGCAACTGTGACCTGGCCAAGATAAAGCATAGCAATTCGACACATTCAACAACACTGAGTTAGACTGTCATGACTTCCACCGAAGTTGGTGCCTCTCCTTGTTCGGGCGGCGTTTGGTGGTCATCGTCACCGGCTTTCTAGCTACCACCGATCCATGTTTCTTTGTCGATTGGTTATGTCTTGATTGTTCACACCTGGTTCCCATTTTGTTATGATTACTTCCCTATTTAACCTGTTTGGGCTAGGGGGCAGTATTGAGAATTTTGGAAAAAATATGTGCCCATTTTTAACTGCCTCCTACACCAGAAGCTAGAATATGCATATTAATGTTCAGGTTTGGATAGAAAACACTCTGAATTTTCTAAAACTGTTTGAATGGTGTCTGTGAGTATAACAGAACTCCTATGGCAGGCAAAAACCTGACAAGGTTTCATGCAGGAAGTACCCTGTCTGACAAGGAGTCGTGCGTCTTGCATCTGTTTATTGAAAAGTAAGGATCTTAGCTGTAACGTGACAATTCCCAGGGCTCCGATAGGCTCTCAGAACCCGGGAAATACCTGAAGGTTGACGAGGCAGCCTCAGGCTGAAACACATTATCTCCTTTGGTAAGTGGCGGATCAGAGGACCTTTGAATGAGGCGCGTGCACGATTCGCTCCTGAGGAGAAATTTAATTCGGCTGTTTAGGCTCAATGCATATTGAGTTGTCCACGTATTCTAAGTCAGAACCGTCCAGAGTAGTGATGCTGGACAGGCGAGCAGGTGCGGGCAGTGATCGATTGAATAGCATGCATTTAGTTTTACTTGCAGTTAAGAGCAGTTGGAGGCCACGGAAGGAGAGTTGTATGGCATTGAAGCTCGTCTGGAGGTTAGGTAACACAATGTTCAAAGAGGGGCCAGAAGTATACAGAATGGTGTCATCTGCGTAGAGGTGGATCAGAGAATCACCAGCAGCAAGAGCAACATCATTGATGTGTACAGAGAAGAGAGTCAGCCCGAGAATTGAACCCTGTGGCACACCCATAGAGACTGCCAGAGGTCCGGACAACAGGCCCTCCGATTTGACACATTGAACTCTATGAGAGAAGTAGTTGGTAAACCAGGCAAGGCAATCATTTGAGAAATCAAGGCTGTCGAGTCTGCCAATGAGAATGTGGTGATTGACGGAGTCGAAAGCCTTGGCCAGGTCGATGAATACGGCTGCAAAGTAATGTCTCTTATCGATGGCGGTTATGGTGTCATTTAGGACCTTGAGCGTGGCTGAGGTGCACCCATGACCAGCTCTGAAACCAGATTGCATAGCGGAGAAGGTACAGTGGTATTCGAAATGGTCAGTAATCTGTTTGTTAACTTGGCTTTCGAAGACCTTAGAAAGACAGGTTAGGATAGATATAGGTCTGTAGCAGTTTGGGTCTAGAGTGTCACCCCCTTTGAAGAGGGGGATGACCGAGGCAGCTTTCCAATCTTTGGGAATCTCAGACAATATGAGAGGTTGAACAGGCTAGTAATAGGGGTTGCAACAATTTCAGCAGATCATTTTAGAAAGAGAAGGTCCAGATTGTCTAGCCCGGCTGATTTGTATGGGTTCAGATTTTGCAGCTCTTTCAGAACATCAGCTATCTGGATTTGTCACAAAATCCTTTGTTGTGTTGCAGGGAAGACCATAATGCAGCGGAGTTGTGGATACTCATATTTTAATTAACAAAAAAAGAGTAAAGCATCCACTTGACAAAACAATAAATGATACCCACAACACTAAACAGTTTTGCAGGCTCACCAACGCAGTGCAAAAACAACTACCCACAAAACCAAGTGACAAACATACTCCTACATATATGACTCCCAATCAGGAACAACGATCCCCAGCTGTTCCTGATCAGGAGTCACAAGACCAACACAGAACAATCACACACATACAAAAACTACTACAACAGCTCCATCTGCTGATCTGCTGGTCAGAACGTGACAGTACCCCCCCCTCAAGGTGCAGACCCCGGAATGCACCTAACAACAAAAAACACCAACAAACAAAATCCCCAACAAGACCCATAAACAATAACCCCTAAACAATAAGGGAGGGAAGGGAGGGTGGCTACCGTCAACGACGGCACTGTGCTACACCCTCCCTCCCCAACCCACCTATCCTGGAGGTGGCTCAGGTGCAGGACGTGGACCTTGCTCCACCCTCGGCGTCGCCCACTTCGGCGGCGCCGATAGCTGCGCCAGGCAGACGGGCCACTCGGGCTGGGCCGGAGGACAGGAGGGCCCCTCGGGCTGGGCCGGGGGGCAGTCTGGCCACTCTGGCAGCTCGGGGCAGTCTGGCCACTCTGGCAGCTCCTGACTAGTGGGTGGCTCTGGCGACTCCTCACTGACGGGCGGCTCTGGCGACTCCTCACTGGCGGGCAGCTCTGGTGACTGTTGACTGGCGGGCAGCTCTGGTGACTGTTGACTGGCGGGCAGCTCTGGTGACTGTTGACTGGCGGGCAGCTCTGGTGACTGTTGACTGGCGGGCAGCTCTGGTGACTGTTGACTGGCGAGGCTGGGTTTACGCACTTGAAGCCTGGTGCGTGGTGCTGGTACTGGGCGTACCAGATTGGGAACACGCACCTCCATGCTAGTGCGTCTAGCGGGAAACACCGGACCGAAAGGGTGCACTGGCGGTCTTGAGCGCAGGGTTGGCATCACCCCTTCCGGCTCGATGCCTACTTCACCCTGGCACATGCGGGGCGCTGGTACCTTGCCTACCGGCCTGAAAATCCCAGGCCTCACCACAGCCCCAACCCCAAAGCACGGGACCTGTCCAGTCTGCCCTACAAGGGTACGGGGAGCTGGCCTGGGGCTGTAATCTCGCCCCGCCAAATAGCCCTTGTGCCTCCCCCTAAAAAATTATTGGGGCTGCCTCTCAGGTTCTACCTGCCTCCCAGGCAGGTTGTCACAGTGGACCCGCAACTGCTCCCATGTCCAGTCAATCCTCTCCGTCAACACCTCCAGCGACCAGGAATCCATCACCTCCCGAGCGCGCTGCTTCCAACATTCCTCCCTCACTTGCCTCTGTCCTCTTCTCCACTGCTTGGTCCTTTGGTGGTGGGTAGTTCTGTCACAAAATCCTTCGTTGTGTTGCAGGGAAGACCAAAATGCAGCGGAGTTGTGGATACTCATATTTTAATTAACAAAAAAAGAGTAAAGCATCCACTTGACAAAACAATAAATGATACCCACAACACTAAACAGTTTTGCAGGCTCACCAACTACCCACAAAACCAAGTGACAAACATACTCCTACATATATGACTCCCAATCAGGAACAACGATCCCCAGCTGTTCCTGATCAGGAGTCACAAGACCAACACAGAACAATCACACACATACAAGACTGCCACGTCCTGACCCCAAAACTACTACAACAGCTCCATCTGCTGGTCAGGACGTGACAGGATTTGGGTGAAGGAGAAATGGTTGGGGCTTTGGCGGGTTGCTGTGGAGGGTGCCGGGCAGGCGACCGGGGTAGGGGTAGCCAGGTGGAAAGCATGGCCAGCCGTAGAGAAATGCTTATTGAAATTCTCAATTATAGTGGATTTATCGGTGGTAACAGTGTTTCCTAGCCTCAGAGCAATGGGCAGCTGGGAGCAGGTGCTCTTATTCTCCATGGACTTTACAGTGTCCCAGAACTTTTTTGAGTTAGTACTACAGGATGCAAATTTCTGTTTGAAAAAGCTAGCCTTAGCTTTTCTAACTGCCTGTGTATATTTGTTCCTAACTTCCCTGAAAAGTTGCATATCACGGGGGCTATTCGATGCTAATGCAGAATGCCACAGGATGTTTTTGTGCTGGTCAAGGGCAGACGGGTCTGGAGTGAACCAAGGACTATATCTATTCCATGCTTATTTAAGATGGGGAGGAAGGCACTTTTAAAGAATAGCCAGGCATCATCTACTGACGGGATGAGGTCAATGTCATTCCAGGATACCCCGGGCAGGTCGATTAGAAAGGCCTGCTCGCAGAAGTGTTTTAGGGAGTGTTTGACAGTGATGAGAGGTGGTCGTTTGGTCGCAGACCCATTACAGATGCAGGCAATGAGGCAGTGATTGCTGAGATCTTGATTGAAAACAGCAGAGGTGTATTTGGAGGGTGAGTTAGTTAGGATGACATCTATGAGGGTGCCCGTGTTTACGGATTTGGGGTTGTACCTGGTAGGTTCATTGATAATTTGTGTGAGATTGAGTGCATCAAGCTTAGATTGTAGGATGGCCGGGATGTTAAGCATGTCCCAGTTTAGATCACATAGTAGCACGAGCTCAGAAGATAGATGGGGGGCAATCAATTCACATATGGTATCGAGGGTACAGCTGGGGGCAGAGGGAGGTCTATAGCAAGCGGCAACAGTGAGAGACTTGTTTCTGGAAAGGTGAATTGTACATATTGTACATATTATTGTGACTGTTTGCGCGTTTTTCACTTTGGCATATTGGCTGGAGGTTTCTGACACAGTCTCTACCCTGGCCATTGTCAATGCACCTGTTGATGCTCTGACCCAAGAGGAATGGGAGGTAGTGGAGGAGGTGTGCAGAGTTCTGGAACCCATTGAGCATGTCACTGTGGAGATCAGTGGCGAGAGGTACAGTAAGCAGTTATTACTACATCATTATTTAGTCCAGTATTATATATGTATATGAGCAGTAGATGAGAATGTAGTATCAGTAGACAAACATGAACCTCAACTAATAAGTTACTGTTCTCTCTTTTCAGCTATGTGACAGCCTCAAAAATGGTACTCCTGTGTAAGGGTCTGCAGCGAATCACAGCCAGAGGCCAGAGAGAACAAAATGTAACCACATGACATGTGATAGAGTTGATGGACACCATATGTTCATCAATGGACAGAAAGTTCCACAGAATGGAATATAATCACGTGCTATCAGAAACCGTTGCACTTGACCCCAGGTTTAAGAAGTTAGCTTTCAGTGATGCCAGAGCGATTGATGAGGCTCTTCAAAGAATAACCTCAGCAGCAGGGATGGACAGCCCCAGCAGTCAGCTGGCTCAGGCACCAGGGCAACAGGAAGAAGGGGGATCAGATGGAGCAGAAGCACCAGCAGTAGTGCCACAAACGTCTGCTGTTTGGATGCTGTTTAACGAGAGAGCAACTGGGGATGCAGCACAAAGGAATCCCTCAGCAGATGCCATAATGGAGGTCCGATCCTATTTGGAGGAGCTCCTCTAAAAGCCACGCCCCAACTAAGCCATGCCTCCAGTCTAGGGTTCCTCCATGAATCCTTTACTACATTGAAACATTAAAGGTTCTTTCACGAACCCCTCAACTAACTGAAGGTGCTAATATGAACCATTGACTAGCAATGGTTCCTTGGGGAATTCCAGGGGTTCCTTGAGGATCTCCAGGGTTCCTTGAGTCACCACTAATTCTAAGAGTGTACCATAACCAGCTGTCAGACTGGGATTGGGAAAACAACCAGAATGCAACACTTGGTCAGAATGTTGACCTTGTAGAGCGCTTTCTATTCATCCTTATAACACCATGGAAGGCTGCGTTCTCAAAAACCAATGTCAATTTACTGTTCTCTTGTAAACCATATCTGCACATTCATTAAGTTCGCAAACAACACAACAGTGGTAGGCCTGATCAACGACAACGATGATAGAGACTATAGTGAGGAGGTCAGAGACCTGACCGTGTGGTGCAAGGACAACAACCTCTCACTCAACATGATCAAGACAAAGGAGATGATTGTGGTCTACAGCAAAAGGAGGACCGAGCACGCCCCCATTCTCATTGACGGCGCTGTAGTGCAGCAGGTTGAAACTTTTATGTTCCTTGGTGTCCACATCACCAACAAACTAACATGGTCCAATTACACCAAGACAGTTGTGAAGAGGGCACGACAAAATCTATTCCCCCCTCGGGAGACTGAAACGATTTGGCATGGGTCCTCAGATCCTCAAAAGGTTCTACAGCTGAAACATTGAGAGCATCCTGACTGGTTGCATCACTGTCTGGTATGGCAACTGCTCGGCCTCCGACCGCAAGGCACTACAGAGGGTAGTGCGTCCGGCCCAGTACATCACTGGGGCAAAGCTGCCAGACATCCAGGACCTCTATACCATGTCAGAGGAAGGCTGTAAAAATTGTCAAAGACCCCAGCCATAGTCTGTTCTCTCTGCTAACGCATGGCAAGCAGTACCAGAGCACCAAGTCTAGGACCAAAAGGCTTCTCAACAGCTTTTACCCCCAAGCCATAAGTCTCCTGAACCTTGAGAAATACTTTTTTTCAGTCAAATCAAACTTTATTTGTCACATGCGTCATCAAATACAACAAGTGTAGACCTTACCGTGAAATGATTACTTACAAGCCCTTAACCAACAGTTCAGTTCAAAAAGAGTTAAGAAAATATTAACCAAATAAACTAAAGTAAAAAATACTAAAGTAACACATAAAATAACAATAACGAGGCTACATACAGGGGGTAGCAGGAGCAAGTCAATGTGCGGGGGTACAGGTTAGACGAGGGAATTTTTACAGACTATGCATAGATAATAAACAGTGAGTAGCAGCAGTGTACAAAACAAATGGAGGGAGGGTCAATGTAAATAGTCCGGTGGCCATTTGATTAATTGTTCAGCAGTCTTATGGCTTGGGGGTCGAAGCTGTTAAGAAGCCTTTTGGTCATAGACTTGGTGCTCTGGTACTGCTTGCCGTGTGGTAGCAGATAGAACAGTCTATGACTTGGGTGACTGGAGTCTTTGACAATTTTATGGGCTTTCCTTTGACACCGCCTATTATATAGGTCCTGTATCGCAGGAAGCTTGGCCCCAGTGACGGACTGGGCCGTACGCATTACTATTGCCTTACGGTCAGATGCCCAGCAGTTGCCATACCAGGCTCTCGATGGTGCAGCTGTAGAACTTTTTGAGGATATGGGGCATGCCATATCTTTTCAGTCTACAGAGGGGGAACAGGTGTTATCGTGCCCTTTTCACAACTGTCTTCGTGTGTTTGGACCATGATAGTTTGTTGGTGATGTGGACACCAAGGAACTTGAAACTCTCGACCTGCTTCACTACAGCCCTGTCGATGTTAATGGGGGCCTGTTCGGCCCACCTTTTCCTGTAATCCACAATCAGCTCCTTTGTCTTGCTCACAATGAGGGAGAGGTTGTTGTCCTGGCACCACTCTGCCAGGTCTCTGACCTCCTCCCTGTAGGCTGTCTCATCGTTGTCAGTGATCAGGCCTACCACTGTTGTGTCGTCAGCAAACTTAATGATGATGTTGGAGCTTGGCCATGCAGTCGTGGGTGAACAGGGAGTACAAGAGGGGACTAAGTGTGCACCTCTGAGGGGCTCCAGTGTTGAGGATCAGCGTGGCAGACGTATTGTTGCCTACCCTTACCACCTAGGGGTGGCCCATCAGGAAGTCCAGGATCAAGTTGCAGAGGGAGGTGTTTAGTCTCAGGGTCCATAGCTTAGTGACGAGCTTCGTGGACACTATGGTGTTGAACTCTGAGCAGTAGTCAATGAACAGTATTCTCACGTAGGTGTTCCTTTTGTCCAGGTGGGAAAGGGTAGTGTGGAGTGCGATTGAGATTGCGTTATTTCTGTTGGGGTGTTATGCGAATGGGAGTGGTTCTAGAGTATCTGGGAGGATGCTGTTGATGTGAGCCATGACTAGCCTTTCAAAGCACTTCATGGCTACCGATGGGAGCGATACGGGGCGGTAATCATTTAGGCAGGTTACCTTCGCTTCCTTGGGCACAGGGACTATGGTAGTCTGCCTGAAACATGTAGGTATTACAGACTCGGTCAGGGAGAGGTTGAAAATGTCAGTGAAGACGCTTGACAGTTGGTCCGCACATGCTTTGAGTACATGTCCTGGTAATCCATCTGGCCCTATGGCTTTGTAAATGTTGACCTGTTTAAAGGTCTTGCCCACATCGGCTACCAAGAGCGTTATCACATAGTCGTCCAGAACAGCTGGTGCTCTTGTGCATGCTTCAGTGCTGCTTGCCTCGAAGCGAGCATAAAAGGCATTTAGCTCATCTGGTAGGCTCGCGTCACTGGGCAGCTCGTGTCTGGGTTTCCCTTTGTAGTCTGTAATAGTTTTCAAGCCCTGCCACATCTGACGAGCACCAGAGTCGGTGTAGTAGGATTCAATCTTAACCCTGTATTGACGCCTTGCTTGTTTGATGGTTCGTCTGAGGGCATAGCGGGATTTTTTATAAGCGTCCAGATTAATGTCCCCCTCCTTGAAAGCGGCAGCTCTAGCCTTTAGCTCGATGCGGATGTTGCCTGTAATCCATGGCTTCTGGTTGGGATTTGTACTTACTTTCACTGTGGGACGTCGTCGTCGATACGTTTATTGATGAAGCCGATGACTGAGGTGGTATTGAGCGAGTCACTGGTACTTAATACTTTAGTTTTTGCTTGTAAGCAGGAATATAATTATGGTCAGATTTGCCAAATGAAGGATGGGGGAGAGCTTTGTATGCATCTCTGTGTGTGGAGTAAAGGTGGTCTAGAGTTTTTTCCCCTCTGGTTGCACATGTGACATGCTGGTAGAAATGAGTTAAAACGGAGTTAAGTTTGCCTGCATTAAAGTCCCGGCCACCAGGAGCGCTGCTTCTGGGAGAGCATTTCCTTGTTTGCTTATGGCCTTATAGAGTTGGTTGAGTGCGGTCTTAGCAATGGTCTGTGGATAGACGGCTACGAATAATATAGATGAGAACCTGTGGACCACAGTATATACCAAGAGTTATCATAAGGTACTCTGTCTCAAGCAAGCAATACCTCGAGGCTTCTTTCCTATTAAACATCGCGCACCAGCTGTTATTGACAAATAGACACACACCCCCACCCCTCGTCTAACTAAATGTAGGGTCTCTATTCTGCCGGTGCATGGAAAATCCCGCCAGCTCTATATTATCCGTGTCGTCGTTCAGCCACGACTCGGTGAAACATATGATTTTACAGTTTTTAATGCCCCGTTGGTAGGATAATCTTGATAGTAAGTCATCAGTTTGTTTTCCAATGATTGCACATTGGCCAATAGAATGGATGGCAGTGGGAGTTTACTCGCTTGCCTACGAATTCTCAGAAGGCAGCCTGACCTGTGCCCCCCTTTCCTCCGTCTTTTCTTCACGCAAATGACGGGAAAGCAGTATATCCTTCTCGTCAAACTCGTTAAAGGAAAAAGCTTCTTCCAGTTCGAGCTGAGTAATCTCTGTTCTGATGTCCAGAAATGATATTCGGTCATAAGAGACGGTATTATTATGTACGAAAAAGCTTTAAAAACTAAGTTAAACTACGCAAAACTTCTTTACAAAATAGCACAGTTGGTTAGGAACATGTAAAACATAAGCCATCCGCTTGGCGCCATCTTTCGGTCCCAGCTATGATGCACCTGTACTGACCTTGGCTTCTGGATAATAGCGGGGTGAACAGACCATGGTTCGGGTGGTTGATGTCTTTGATGATCTTTTTGGCCTTCCTTTCCCATCGGCTGCTGTGTCCTGAGGGCAGGCAGTGTGCCCCCGCTGATGCGTTGGGCAGATCGTACCACCCTCTGGAGAGCCCTGCAGTTGCGTTCGGTGCAGTTTCCGTACCAGGCGGTGATACAGCCCAACAGGATGCTCTCAATTGTGCATCTAAAGGTTCCTGAGGGTCTTAGGGGCTAAGCAGAATTTCTTCAGCCTCCTGAGGTTGAGGAGGCGCTGTTGCTCTTTCTTCACCACACTGTCTGTGTGGGTGGACCATTTCAGATCATCAGTGATGTGTAGGCCGAGGAACTTGCAGTATTTCATCTTCTCCACTGCGGTCCCATCGATATGGGAATGCTCCCTCTCCTGTTTCCTGAAGTCCAAGATCAGCTCCTTTGTTTTGTTGACGTTGAGGGAGAGGTTATTTTTCTGGCCCTCACCTCTTCCCTGTAGGCTGTCTTGTTATAGTTGGTAATCAGGCCTACTACTGTTGTGTCGTCTGCAAACTTGATGATTGAGTTGGAGGCGTGCATGGCCACCCAAGTGGGGGCCTTGTGTTGAGGATTAGCGAAGTGGAAGTGTTGTTTCCTACCTTCACCACCTGGGGTCGGCCCGTCAGGAGACCAGACACTATATTATAGCCTCAAAACATGGGGGCTCTACTCAATCTGTATAGCTGAAACATTCATGATTGTGAGATAGAAATGTAATGACCAAAATATCAAAGGTACATTTTATTGAATTAATTGTGGGGGGAAAATGGACCTAGCTATTGACTCTTCTGTCAGCAAGTCATTTCAAAACACCTGTGAAAATCTTTTGAATTTCAGTGTCATAGAAGATGTGGAAGATCGTGTGATAATAGCATGCTGTGTTTGCAGTATACAGATGCGCCGCCCCGGAAGAAACTCAAAATGCCAACCCCAGGAAGGCCAAGATTTCAAGATTACAGCTTGATCAAGCTCTGAAGCTGGTCTTGGCATTTGAATGTTCGGTCTATGACGATTCCCACAAAGCTGCTTCAGGCAATATCTACCCTCCATCTGTTGTTTAGGTAGCACTCAGTAGCCAATTCATATTCATAACTGTTTGTTTTGTCCATGACATGCCTAATTAGTTTTTCACTATTCTCTCAGTAGCCTAGACTCACAGTACACTAGTAGAGTTTGCATTCATAATAATATGTCATAATTAGCAATTAGCACCTTATGTTAATTAGAGGTGATAATTAGAATATGAAATCTCCCCTTTTGATTAAACTCAACAAGTTCCTTCTTGGTTTGATGAGGTCCTGGTAGATTAACTGTGTCAACACTCCAAGTGTGCCTTAGTATCAAGGCAAGTTCTTCTAATTAACCATAACTAAAAAATGTCTAATTTATATTTTTAATTACCGGTTGCTGTGCCAAGCGCACAATGGTTCAATGCACCATTGTATACCTGGGTAACCATCTTGACTTTTGTATTAGTCTCAGTGTTTTGTGCCATGATAGTAAATCCTATTTTCCTTGGTGAATGAATGTACTATATTTGTGGTAAACAGTTGAATGAAAATACAAGATTAAGGGAATAAATTACAATATTTTGTAAATAATTCAGTTAACCTTGTCTCTCTATCTATAGACTTCTAAAGACACAAAAAAGTCTGTCTGATTTCCTAGAAATCAAAACCACTTTAATTTGTTGTGGTGATAACATCTTACTCGGTTTGGGGTATAGGAGGAAAACAAATATTTGTTGCTATGAGAAACTGGCTTTTATAGATATGAAAACACTCTTAAAACTACCCAAATGAAAAATGAAATAACTGACAGCCATCAACGTTTCTTCAAGCCTGCTGCAGCCATGTCAATCAGACAAGCTAATTTAGCTTTACCCTCAAGAGTACGAGTACAGGAGTGGGAGGACAACTTTTTTCTTCCAAATCTCTTTTCTCTGTATAATTAATTTTAACTATTTTAATTGACAATGCAAATTCACATCTGGCTTTATTTCTCTCAGGCTAAAGTCTTGGGAGAATAAAAACAATTACAAGGCCTTTGTCAGTAAATAGCCTTTGTTTCTTCTTTCAATTTGAACATATTCCCCAGTGTTTCCCATCAGCTGGGATTTGGCTGGGCCAGTGTGGTAACTAGACAGATGAGAGAACAGCCGAGTGCTTGAGGCACACACTTCCAATGAGATTTAGAGCCCACCCATTTAAGACACTCTATCTCCCAGCGATAAAACACTTCATGTCAACTGACATTTATAAATTGGCCAAGCACTGTTGTGTGGTTGTTTTACAATAAAGTTGTTGATAAATAGATTTTATAATCTTCTCAAGGCGAAACGTGAATCACACATTTTATATAAAGATAATGTCAAATAAATTCAAATTAAGAGTCGATGCCTAAGGTCCATAAAGATTTAAATAAATGTTCTCATTTTCTTCATGGTGGACTCAATTATTCCTCTCGGTCTCTGTCCCTGGGCTCAGCTGTGGCAGCATATGGACAGATAGAGGAGTGTTTGAAGGAAAATAGGGGAGAAAACATGCACTAATGGCCTTGCATGTAGTAATGTTGATGCACACTAGTGCACAAACTTGCAATATCATTGTACAGTACGTAGGATACTAATGATGTGATAACATTGATAGCAATCTTGACAACACATAAGTGTTATCTCTGTTGTCAGACAGAACATAGTATTGAAATAAATGAAGATCACAATATTTCAGTCGATTATTTTCAACACAATAATGTTGTACTAGTCTATAAATCCAGGTAGAAAGGCAGAAAGCTCACTGTATTTATTCAGTGCACATTTGGCATAGGGTCATATTTACACAAATAACCACAACGTTTTACATAATATTACAAATAAACTATCTATTTTTCAGTATCAAAGACAAAAGACAAAACTCATTTATTTTCATTTCATTGACCGAAGCCGTAGACAACGTATCAAACAGACATTGAATGGAGATTAATTGCTACAGGTGTCACCTGTCTTGCTTTGTTGAGTAAGGTTTAAGGACAGTTTTATTCCATCTTTCATCTGTGTATATGTCCCCAGAAAAGGTCACATGTCCTCTCTCTGTTTCCCTGGGCTCCCGAAGATGCATTGGAGTTTGATCAGACTTGTCTTTGGGGACATAAACTATGTACTGGAACAGTTAAGCGTGATTGATTAATGCTTTGGCTACACCCATCCCTTCTTAACCATAATGCAGAAGGGAGAATGCATAGAATGACAAAGAGCAGGGGTATTCAACTCTTACCCTATGAGGTCCGGAGCCTGCTGGTTTTCTGTTCTACCTGACAATTAATTGCACCCACCTGACGTCCCAGGTCTAAATCTGTCCCTGATTAGGGGGGAACAATGAAAAACTCCAGTGGAACTGGCTTCGAGGTCCAAAGTTGTGTTTGAGGGACACAGAGGACCTCTATGGGAGAGTGGAACAACTGAACGCTCAGCATCGTAATGAGTTCACTACTCCCCCTTCTGGAAAAGCAGACTTCTACTTCACCCTTTATTTTCCAGCTGAACAAGGTCATGGAGATGCTGCTCTCTGCTGGGGAGGACTATGAGGTGCATCAAACATGTATCATCAGGCTGTAGCCTTGTACGTCAGACTTTGATAGAACTTGGTCAGCTGACATTCCACTTCATCTACCAGGGTTAGGGTCAACATTCCACTTCATTTACCAGGGTTAGGGTCAACATTCCACTTCATCTACCAGGGTTGGGGTCAACATTCCACTTCATCTACCAGGGTTAGGGTCAACATTCCACTTCATCTACCAGGGTTGGGGTCAACATTCCACTTCATCTACCAGGGTTGGGGTCAACATTCCATTTCATCTACCAGGGTTGGGGTCAACATTCCACTTCATCTACAAGGGTTAGGGTCAACATTCCACTTCATTTACCAGGGTTGGGGTCAACATTCCACTTCATCTACCAGGGTTGGGGTCAACATTCCACTTCATTTACCAGGGTTAGGATCAACATTCCACTTCATTTACCAGGGTTAGGGTCAACATTCCACTTCATCTACCAGGGTTGGGGTCAACATTCCACTTCATCTACCAGGGTTAGGATCAACATTCCACTTCATTTACCAGGGTTAGGGTCAACATTCCACTTCATTTACCAGGGTTAGGGTCAACATTCCACTTCATTTACCAGGGTTAGGGTCAACATTCCACTTCATCTACCAGGGTTGGGGTCAACATTCCACTTAATCTACCAGGGTTTTTTTTTAGTTTGAGTTTATTTTATTTTTACAGGGACAGTGCACATTAATCAACGTTTCAGTAAAAGTGCCGGTTTTAGCCAGCCGGCTAATTTTCAACCGCAGTCCCTGGGCAGGTTATTAAAAACAATTACAATATAGACAATCCTAGAACAGTGAGCACACGCAGAGTAACATAGGACAAGCAAGACATAGCATACAGACAGAGCAACATAGGACAAGCAAGATGTAGCATACAGACAGAGCAACATAGAACAAAAAGCAACAAGACAAAATCCATAAAAACAACAAAGTGTTTCCACACCTCACAAGCTACAGACAACAGACAACATGGAAAGCGGCAATACACAGCTAGGGATTATGTTCACAAATCTGATTGACCTTTAGCCATGTCTTCATGCATTTTGTGAAAGTGTGATATGTGGTGCAGTTATGTGTGTCTGATGGCAGTGTATTCCAGACATGGGGCGCTCTCACAGAGAAAGCGGATTTACTAAAGGTGCTTTTCCTTAAAGGAACTATACAGTCACCTCTCATGGCAGACCTTGTGGATCTGCTGCCATATGTTTGGATTTTCTGTTTAACAAAAATACTGAGTGGAGGGGGAGCTAGGCCATTTAGGATCTTGAATACAAGACATGCGTCGGTGTATTGCACCAGATTTTCCCAACTCAGGAGCTCATGCTTTCTGAGGATGTAACAGTGATGATGGCTATTGGGCTTCCTATCGAGCACTTTGAGAGCCTGTTTGTAGACAGACTGAATAGGTTTTAATGTTGTATAGCAAGCTTGGGTCCAACTAGTCAAGCAGTATGTTAAGTGGGGGAGTATCATCGATTTGAAGTACAGTCTTGCTACCTCTGTGGTCAAACAATTTCGTATAAATCGGAAATTAGCTAGGTTGAATTTGGTTATTTGAATTACCTTTTTCACATGCTTTTTAAAAGAGAGGTTGGAATCAAGTATGATTCCAAGGTACTTAAAATCAGATACCACCTGGAGCTTCTCCCCTGACACATAGACATCTGGCTCAGTAGCATCTGTTGCCCTCTTTGTGAAGAACATGCAAACAGTTTTTTTCACATTGAGATGCAAACACGAGACACTGAGCCACTTTGTAACCTGGACCATTACAGTAGTGAGTTCTTGTGCAGCTTGTTGTTTGCTCTTTGCATGCACATATATCACTGTATCATCTGCATACATTTGAACTTCAGACCTAGTGCAGACGGAAGGCAGATCATTAATGTACAGGCTGAACAAGAGGGGCCCCAGTATTGACCCTTGGGGCACGCCCACATCATAGCTAAGAGTGGGCGACAGCTCATTGCTCACTCTGACGCACTGAGTTCTGCCTTCAAGGTATGATTTCATCCATCTCAAGGCATCGGGGGAAAAGTTGAACTTGGACAATTTTGTGATGGGTTAGGGTCAACATTCCACTTCATTTACCAGGGTTAGGGTCAACATTCCACTTCATTTACCAGGGTCAGGGTCAACATTCCACTTCATCTACCAGGGTTGGGGTCAACATTCCACTTCATCTACCAGGGTTGGGGTCAACATTCCACTTCATTTACCAGGGTTAGGGTCAACATTCCACTTCATTTACCAGGGTTAGGGTCAACATTCCACTTCATTTACCAGGGTTAGGGTCAACATTCCACTTCATCTACCAGGGTTGGGGTCAACATTCCACTTCATCTACCAGGGTTGGGGTCAATTTAAATTTAATTTGAAATTCCAAATCAGTTCTTTAATTCTCTCATGAAGTGGAGAATATCTGTTGAATTCCATTTGAATTTCAACAATCTCCAATTTATGTAATTGGAATACAATTGGAATTAGACAGTTTGGATTGTTTGAATTGCAATTACACTATATATACATTATTCTTTGTTTCAACATTTGTACATTTCCCAGTTAATAGAATGAATGCAAAAATTCACTGCAGGATTTGTTTTAAATAATTTAAACGTGTACTTCTATATTTCCAGTACAGCTAGACTGTCTGAACAGTGACATGCTAACCTACAAAGCATTACATGGACTTGCTCCTACCTATCTCTCCGATTTGCTCCCGCCATACATACCTACACGTATGCTATGGTCACAAGATGCAGGCCTCCTTACTGTCCCTAGAACTTCTAAGCAAACAGCTGGAGGCAGGGCTTTCTCCTATAGAGCTACATTTTTATGGAATGGTCTGCCTACCCATGTGAGAGATGCAGACTCTGTCTTGACCTTTAAGTCTTTACTGAAGACTCATCTCTTCAGTAGGTCCTATTATTGAGTGTAGTCTGGCCCAGGGGTGTGATAGTGAACGGCAAGGCACTGGAGCGACGAACCACCCTTGCTGTCTCTGCCTGGCCGGCTCCCCTCTCTCCAATGGGATTCTCTGCCTCTGACCCTATTACAGGGGCTGAGTCACTGGCTTACTAGTGCTTTTCCATGCCGTCCCTAGGAGGGGTGCGTCACTTGAGAGGGTTGAGTCACTAATGTGATCTTCCTGTAAGGTTTTTCGCCTGGGCTCGTGTGGTGGAAGAGATCTTCGTGGGCTATAGTCAGACTTGTCCCAGGCTAGTAAGATGGTGGTCTGTTGGCATCCCTCTAGTGGTGTGGGGGCTGTGCTTTGAAAAAGTGGGTGGGGTTATATCCTGCCTGGTTGGCCCTGTCCGGGGTCATCGTCGGATGGGGCCACAGTGTCCCCCAACCTCCCCCTGTCTCATCCTCAAGAATCTATGTTGCAATTGTCTGTGTGCTGGGGGCTAGGGTCAGTCTGTTATATCTTGTATAATTCTCCTGTCTTATCTGGTGTCTTGTGTGAATTGAACTATGCTCCCTCTAGACTGGCCACACCTCAGAGCCTGTTTCCTCTCTAGGTTTCTTCCTAGGTTCCTGCCTTTCTAGGGAGTTTTTCCTAGCCACGTGCTTCTACATTTGCATTGCTTGCTGTTTGGGGTTTTAGGCTGGTTTTCTGTATAATGATTCTGTGATGTAAAAAGGGCTTACCCACTGCTGGCTTGCTTCTGAAGCTAAGCAGGGTTGGTCCTGGTTGGTCCCTGGATGGGAGACCAGATGCTGCTGAAAGTGGTGTTGGAGGGCCAGTAGAAGGCACCCTTTCCTCTGGTCTAAAAATTATCCCAATTCCCTAGGGCAGTGATTGGGGACATTGCCCTGTGTAGGGTGCCATCTTTCAGATGGGATGTTCAACAGGTGTCCTGACTCTGTGGTCACTAAAGACCCCATGGCACTTATTGTAAGAGTAGGGGTGTTAACCCTGGTGTCCTGGCTAAATTCCCAATCTGGCCCTCATACCATCATGGCCACCTAATCATCCCCAGTTTACAATTGGCTCATTCACCCCTCCTCTCCACTGACTGTAACTATTCCCCAGGTTGTTGATGTAAATGAGAATGTGTTCTCAGTCAACTTACCCGGTAAAATAAGGGTTAAAATATATATATATATATACATTTGATTTGATGATCAGCCTGAAAGATTGAAGGAATTGAATTTGTGGAATTGTTGCAGACTATATTGAATTGGGAACTGATTTCTTGGAATTTACTTAAGATTGGTTTGAGAGGAATTGAAAGACTGACCTGGAATTTGAATTGAATGAAATGGAATTTACAGGGAGATGGAATTAAATTAGGGATGAATTTATGGAATTAACACCAACCCTGCATGCTTCATTACATTAAATGAGAATTCCATAAGGGGTTGGCAAGAGAGCAGAAACAGACTGCCACCCAGGCCAATTCTGGTGTGTCTTTGGCATACAACTTTGTGTTGGCCTCTTTCTGCAAAATAAACTCTATCCCAGAGTTAGATTTTTAGATGACAGGTGGGTTTTCCTCATACTTTTAGAGGATGTTAGAGTGAATACCTGACCCTTGGATATAGTTGTATTTTTGGAACAATTACACAAATTCTAATGCCAAAGAAACACGAGAATGGATTTCCAAGAGGTGTTGAGTGTTCCTGAATGGTCCAGTCTCAGTCCTGAATGAAATCTGCTTGAAAAACAAAGACAAGGTTTGAATATTGCTGTCCATCAATGATTACCAACAAAATGTTATAGGGTTTGCAAATTTCGGGTCAATTTTATTGCCGACTAACTATTCCCCAATAACTGTCTACCAAACAATTAAATTAGTTCCAAACAGTAAATTACATGACCAACAGAAAATACTATGCATGCGTAGGCCTACCAGGAATGGAGCTTAGAAAACATGTGATAATTATTGATGTAAAACGTAATTTTCAAACATTTGCCAAAATGCAATTTGCGGGAAAACACTATTTTAAAATGGTACACCTGATGTGGGAGGTTTCATGTGACAGCGATTAACATCTCCTTAGAAACGTAGAAAGAGGGGATATCATAATATGCAAGAAATAGGATGGGTTATGACTATTGTACCTTTGACTTCTGGACAAAGAAAGAAAGCTGATATGAAAAACCATAGAACACGAGAGAAATGCTGGCTTCAATGGCATATGAGAAAATCTTCATAAAATATCAGTTTCTATCAGATTATTGGCTAGGCTACATTGAAGAAAGGTAAGACATGCCTCATAATATTAAGTAAAACGTCCAGGTTTCAAACAATTAAGTATATGTTTTCAACATGCCAATTGCCTCCAGGTTTTTGCCTCTACTGAATGGTTTGCAGTTTTATTGTCCACTTTTGAAGTTATTTAGGTTAGATAGCCTAAGATTATTTGAAGTGAAATATATACATTTTCTTCTTTGCTAAGTTTGTTTAAGATAATCTTTGTCCAAACTATGAAATGTAGGCCATTATCTTGCTCTGTCGTAGTTTAGGAGCATTTGATCAGTCAACTATTTGCTGAGGTAGTAGACACAGCCCAGTAAACTAAATGTAATTTAGCACAGTAGCCTAGTAGATGTGGAACTCAAAAACCTTTCACCTTTCACCCGTACCGTGACGTTCATGGCCGTGACGTTGGGCTGCATTAGAACACACGTGCCAGAGAGATCCTTTTCACACCGTGAATTATATAGTCGAGTTTGAATCAATAGACTGCACTGTTGGCGAAATTTACATTTACATTTGAGTAAATTAGCAGATATTAAAGATAACTTGAAAGATGGTTGACAAATTTGTGGGGACCTGGAAATTGATTTCCAGTGAGAACTTTGACTTTGAGTATGTGAAAGTTCTGGTATGATATGTTTTTCTCCAATTGAATAAATGATTGCTGAAATATAATGATAGGAGTTTTTTTTAGAAGAATATATTTCTGATACAATCTTAAGATCTCGTTAGGCTAATAATTTCTATTTATAGTTATTACACATGGGCAATGCCTTTGGTTGCACCACACAATACTGTCAATGGATCCCTCTTGACAGTTTGTTCTCCATTGTGCAGGTGTTGGCTTCATGACCCGACAGGTGGGAAACCACATCAAGCCCAGTCTGATCATCAACATGGACGACCAAGGATTGATCTTTGTAAAATCCCAGAGCACTTTCAAAACGATTGAGATGAAATTCAAACTCAACGACACTTTTGAGGAAACAACCGCTGACTACACTGTATAGGGGATCAAAGCTGGTAATTGTCTGTGTAGGCGGAGATTCTTAGCCCCTTGGTTCTCAGGGGTGCTAGAGACGCTTCCACAAACTTGCTGAACAAACCGGTAACAAGTGCTAGCCCGAAGGGAACAGCAAGGTATTTGTAGGCTGTGCTTTGAAAGGAAACCTGAAAATGTCCCGTGTGCTGGCAGAATGCTTATATGAAAATAAGCCCCCTATAGGTCGACTGAACTGAACCAGTTGCCTTGACGAATAAAACAAAACAGCATATTGTATGTAAGCATACAGAACATGATGATAGCTGTTGCGGATCCTTAGGTCCAGACTGGAGTGTATGCAATGCCCCCCTGGGAACCAGGACGTACCAGGATTAGAAACAAGTGGAAGCACAGCCGAGAGCTGCCCAGTGATACAAGCCTACCAGACGAGCTAAATAACTTCTATGCTCACTTCGAGGCAAGTAACACTGAAACATGCATGAGAGCATCAGCTGTTCCAGAAGACTGTGTGATCACACACTCCGCAGCCGATGTGAGTAAGACCTTTAAACAGGTCAACATTCACAAGGCCGCTGTGCCAGACGGATGACCAGGACATGTACTCCGAGCATGCTCTGACCAACTGGCAAGTATCTTCACTGACATTTTCAACCTCTCTTTGTCTGAGTCTGTAATATGTTTCAAGCAGACCACCATAGTCCATGTGCCCAAGAACACTAAGGTAGCCTGCCTAAATGACTATCGACCCGTAGCACTCATGTCTGTAGCCATGAAATGCTTTGAAAGGCTGGTCCAAACTGGACAAAAAGAGCACTTATGTGAGAATACTATTCATTGACTACAGCTCAGCGTTCAACACCATAGTGCCCTCAAAGCTCATCACTAAGCTCTTAAGGATCCGCCCCTTTTTTACATTTTCGCCTAAAATGACATACCCAAATCTAACTGCCTGTAGCTCAGGACATGAAGCAAGGATATGCATATTCTTGATACAAATTACTTACTTTTACTTTTTGGGGGGTATTTTCTTAAAACTGCATTGTTGGTTAAGGGCTTGTAAGTAAACATTTCACTGTAAGGTCTACACCTGTTGTATTCGGCGCATGTGGCAAATTTGATTTGATTTGACTGTGCATGCCACCAGTTCCCTGCTCTTGCAGCGATCGGCCACAAGTCGAATGACTCTCACTCACTAGTGGTGCCGTAGTGCCCTCTGGGGGCATTGGAGCTAGTTGCCCCTTTGTCGTATTTCTCCTCTGTACCTTTGGCAAGAAGCCTGGATGCAACAGATACTTTTTTATTACATAGGGCAGTGTTGAAACACTGGGATTCGGGGACTGCTTGGTGGCGACTGGCAAATTGTTTTTCTGCTTCAGTTGCTCGTGAAAGCGCTGAGGGGAGAGCTGTGGCACGGGGGATACTCAGGGGTTGAGCGAGACCCCCCTATTTTAGGAGTACCGATCAAGGTCATTATAGTAAACAAAAACTGAAACTAAAATTAAATAAAAACGAAAATAATTTGAAAAACTTAAGCTATACTGAAACTATTATGTTTGCACAGGTCCCCCTGAAGTCACTGCTTCGCGTGCATACTGAATCCTGAGCAGATCAACAGAGATGGAGCCACCAAAGAGGGAGGCAGTGTCTTTTGTACTTCAGCAAATATGAGAGTACAACCGTGGAGCAGCAGGACCCCAGGAAGATGCAATGAATCCAGCAAGAATTTCGACCACTGGGCTTAAGAAATATTTGGTTGAACAGAAACACAAACACATACACGCACACGTGCACCTCTGGAGGATCGGAGGTTGAGATCCGCAATGACACAGATCTCGTCCCATTGGTCTGGGCTGGTTTTGCCATTGACTAAGAGAGTGCTCATTGGCTTGGCTTGGTATGCCAGCAGTAGGGACGTTACGTTCAACACCTGTACTGAACGTGCCACAGCCACATAGACCTTTTGGAATATGGAGGAGAGGAGAACAGTGCCGGTCATAGATGAGGGGTAGAGGTGGCTAGCCAAGGACAGCTCAACTACTGGAGGTTTGCCGAGGTTTGGATCTAGCTGAACAGGGGCTTGTCCCAGTGACGTTAGGCTTCCGCCATGCATGCTGAGACCGCTGGGAGGAGATGTTTCCCTGCGATGGTGTGAGAGGGCAGTTTCTTCCCATTGAACCAGTCCTTGTCAGTGCTGCCACCCCCCACGGGTGTTGGCCAGTCAATACCGAGCCTGCTTCCTACCCGTTTACAGACATCGATAAGCCTATATTTTTCATTATGTGCTGATGCTGCACTGAGGCATGAGCTTGAGTTTTTTCTTCCTCCTCTTTGTCATTGATTTAGAGTATTTCTTTCTAATCAATATCGAGGTTTTAGTCCTCCTAGATGATGTCCCACACTCCATAGCGTGTGCACATCATAACCTTTTTGTCTTCTACCAAACCAACCTATCTTTCGCCTCAAGGCTAATAGCCTGTCTAGTTAGCACACTGCTAGCCAGAGAAAGTGCGTGCTTTCTTTGTTACTCCACGAACAACGCGGGTCTCTCGATTGTCACGCTGTGAAGCTAGTGCTGTCAGTCTAGTCAACACGGCCCATGAGTGGTTTGTGCTAAATGTGAGAGGAAAGCTAGCAATTCTACCTGTGTAGGTAGAAAAGCTAGTTTGGTGTAGCTAGCCTTGTGAGTTACACAGGTTAGGTTTAGCCTTGCAGCGAGAGCTTGTCCTTTGTGTGGTAAGTTAGCTTTGAAGCTAGCTAGCCAAGTTAGCTAAAGCCTTGCGGCTAGGCCTAACCAAGTCTCGATAGCTAGCCGTGTGGTGCTAGCTAAATGGAGACTGACGAGTAGAGAAATTATTATACTCAAAGCAAAACTTTCCTATTGGTCAGCACTCAATACTATCGACAGGAGCTGAAGTCCAATGTTCGGCAGCATTGACCTCTAAACATCAGTAGCGAGCCAGGAATCTAGTCATGCTGAGGAAGGCTTTTATGAATGCAGTCATGTCCGCAAGGAAGAGAGGTGAGAATGATCAGCTGGTCAGCGAATGGCTCCCTTCATGGAGGAGGAGTGAAAACTCAGTGAAAACCGGTAAAGTAAGTTCAAATAAAGTTTATTCAACATTCTGAATTGTTAAGGGACTGTTTGGTATTCTGGAATCTATTTGTTTGTGATGAATGTGGAGGCATGTCAACACTCTAAGCTTAGAGTTTACTCAAGCTGTAGCTACCCATCACCAACAGCACAATGTCCATTCTTACAGAAAATACTATTAATCAGTATCAAAATTATTTACATGCAAAACAATTCACTTTGGGTAAATCCTCAACAGGAGTCGTTTCTGTCCTAATATGGACACCGTATCCTCTGCTAATTGTCTAAGTTATTACAGAAGACAGGATTCACAAAACCAATTTGTGAAGCCATTGTGCTGTCCTTTCCCATTGGTTTGCATACAGTCTTGCAGAAGTCAGGTTTACGGTTGGGCTCCTTGGTCAAATAGTTGGAGGTGTCATCTGGGTAAAAGCATGCAGCGATCAAACGGATACAGTTCAAGACAGTTGCCGCAAGCATAAGGAACCCTGTGTGGTTGGGACAAGAAATACAAAGTCAAGTGTAATGTAAGTGTTACGTAACTGTTATTCATCAGATTATACAAAATTGTCTACAAGATTTTTCTGGTATTCAATTATGACTGGCCTACAGCGTTAGCTTAGCACTGTTCCAATTACAGTATATGTAATGTGACTATAAAATCATGTTATAATTGGCCAGCATCTGCCTACATTAAAATTGATCTCTTACAGAATGTGGGTGTGAGTGGTTGGTATTACTCCAGTATGTGTTCATTCCATAGAGCTGTACTAGAGAGCTCATCTCCTATCTTTGCAATGTGCATAGTCTGAACAGACAAGGTTAGTGATTTACTGCCACCTGATTATACATTTACATTTTAGTAATTTAGCAGATGCTCTTATCTGGAGCGATTTAGGGAATGTTTGCTCAGGAGTATAATTCCTGCTGACCTGGATGGAATTCTGTGATCTTCCTTACCCTTAGCAAGTCCCACTGAGTTGAAAGTGGTGAATGGTGAATGGTGAAAGCCCTCAACGGCACTGCACATGATAAAACAGGCTTTGGGCTAAGTGCGCCGTCTATCCAACTCTATGTTCTTACCACAATATACTGTGTTAGGAGCAAGGTCATGGACACGATAGCTTCTGGTGAACATGGCTCCCAGGCCCACAATCAACACAGGGTAGACAGTAAACGTGTAGCGGATGTACTTGGAGAATATGAAGCTCTCAAAGACAAACCTGTTAGAAAATAGCATTGTTTTCAAAACTGAATTAAACCCCAGCTTCCTAGTATAGTGTACCGATTTAGTCAGTACGGTGTCCATATTAGGACAGCCTCCGTCTCAGCAGGAGAGACTATCCTAATAGGGACACCACAATGATCATTTTTCCATTCAATAAATGATTACAATTTATATGTATGGGCCCATCATTATTTCATTGTCAGTTATTACCAGATGAGCATCCCCAGGAGAAGTACAGTGAGCACCATTGAGCTGACCAGAGGATCAGGTAGCCCAGCCTGGTACCTCAGCACAACTCCCAGACTGACCAGGGCCTCCAGGAGAGTCCACCAGCCAAACACAGCCAGTCCGTTCTGGGTCTGTCCCACACAACACCAACACATCAACGCACAGTTAGACCAGAGGGACCACGATAAAAGACATATGAAACAGACATATTAAAACAAGACGTAGTATTTATTGGTAAAGGATCTGTTTTTAGAATATGTATTGGTGTGTTTAGATTTGTGATGTGGTCCTGGTTGGCCTTGTTTTTAATGGAGGCTCTAATGCATTGTTTTTAGTGGAGGCTCTAATGCCTTGTGAATATGGGTTAGGGGGCCGGAGGTGCGCTGAGGAGGGGCATTGGGTGACCATAATGGCTGGGCTCTCCGCTGCCTTCCTGGTGCGCGGCTTAGCGGATGGATGCGAATGTGTGAGGTTTTGTGAATGGTGAACTTCCCTTAAGGGAAGTCGGAGGTCTGTTCAGAACGTTTGTGAAATAGCACAGTTGAAAAATATATGGCAAATAGAAATCAACACTGGATGGTCTTCAGAAATAGATGGCAGGGGTTGAGGGTAGATGAAGGATAGGACTAAAAACAAATCAAAGATAACTGTTGTATATACTGTGTCTGTAAATTGTACAGTACCAGTCAAAAGTTTGGACACACCTTCTCATTCAAGGGTTTTTCTTTATTTGTTTTACTATTTTCTACATTGTAGAATAATAATGAAGACATCAAAACTATGAAATAACACATATGGAATCATGTAGCAACCAAAAAAGTTTTAAACAAATCAAAATATATTTATATTTTAGATTCTTTAAAGTAGTCTCCTTTTGTCTTGATGACAGCTTTGCGCTTTGCACACTCTTGGCATTCTCTCAGACTGCTTCATGAGGTAGTCACCTGGAATGCATTTCAATTAACAGGTGTGCCTTGTTAAAAGTACATTTGTGGAATTTCTTTCCTTCTTAATGCATTTGAGTCAGTCAGTTCTGTTGTGACAATGTAGGGATGGTATACAGAAGATAGCCATATTTGGTAAAAGATCAAGTCCATATTACGGCAAGAACAGATGAAATTAACAAAGGGAAAGGACAGTCCATCATGAAGGTCAGTCAATCCGGAAAATGTCAAGAACTTTGAAAGTTTCTTCAAGTGCAGTTGCAAAAACCATCAAGCGCTATGATGAAACTGGCTCTCATGAGGACCACCACAGGAAAGGAAGACCCAGAGTTACCTCTGCTGCAGAGGATAAGTTCCTTAGAGTTACCAGCCTCAGAATTGCAGCCCAAATAAATGCTTCACAGAGTAACAGACACATTTCAACATCAACTGTACAGAGGAGACTGCGTGAATCAGGCCGAATTGCTGCAAAGAAACCACTACCAAAGGACATCAATAATAAGAAGAGACTTGCTTGGGCCAAGAAACACAAGCAATGGACATTAGACCAGTGGAAATCTGTCCTTTGCACTGATGAGTCCAAATTTGAGATTTTTGGCTCCAACTGCCATGTCTTTGTGAGACGCAGAGTAGGTGAACGGATGATCTCCGCATGTGTGGTTCCCACCGTGAAGCATGGAGGAGGAGGTATGATGGTGTGGGGGTGGTTTGCTGGTGACACTGTCAGTGATTTATTTAGAATTCAAGGCACACAACCAGCATGGATACCACAGCAATCGCGGGCGATACGTCATACCATCTGTCTTGTGCTTAGTGGGACTGTCATTTGCTTTTCAACAGGACAATGACCCAACACACCGACAGGCTTTGTAAGGGCTATTTAACCAAGAAGGAGAGTGATGGAGTGCTACATCATGTAACGATCTGCGCTGAGAGTCGGGAAGCAAGTTCAGGGAGTGTTTTAATAAATAAATGTAACATAATACAAAACACGAACAACACAGAGACAAGAAACAGATACAATGATGCCTGGGGAAGGAACCAAAGGGAGTGACATATATAGGGAAGGTAATCAGGGAAGTGATCGAGTTCAGGTGAGTGTCATAATGCGCGTAACGATTGTGACAGGTGTGCGCCATAACGAGCAGCCTGGTGACCTAGAGGTCGGAGAGGGAGCACACGTGACACATCATTTGACCTGGCCTCCACAATCACCCGACCTCAACCCAATTGAGATGGTTTGGACCGCAGAGTGATGGAAAAGCAGCCAACAAGTGCTCAGCATATGTGGGAACTCCTTTAAGACTGTTGGAAAAGCATTCCAGGTGAAGCTTGTTGAGGGAATGCCAAGAGTGTGCAAAGCTGTCATCAAGGCAAAAGGTGGCTACTTTGAAGAATCTCAAATTTAAAATATATTTTGATTTGTTTAACAATTGTTTTGGTTACTACATGATTCCATGTGTTATTTCACAGTTTTTATGTCTTCACTATTATTCTACAATGTAGAAAATTGTAAAAATTAAGAAACACTCTTGAGTAGGTGTGTCCGAACTTTTGACTGTTACTGTATATAGCATGTATAAGCTGGAAG
Source organism: Salmo trutta (assembly GCF_901001165.1). Lineage (NCBI taxonomy): Eukaryota > Metazoa > Chordata > Actinopteri > Salmoniformes > Salmonidae > Salmo > Salmo trutta. The sequence goes on from NC_042958.1 coordinate 33,916,186, forward strand.
TAGAAACCTAAGTGTTGTTGTCCATTAGTTTACTCCAATTAGGGGAGGGGAGATTGTTAGGGGGAAATAATGAAGGAAAATATATTTTAAAAAATATTAGATTTTTTTTATATATATAATGATTTGGAAAGTATTCAGCCCCCTTGACCTTTCCCACATTTTGTTACTTTACAACCTTATTCTAAAATTGATTGAATTGTCCCCCCCCCTCATCAATCTGCACACAATACCCCATAATGACAAAGCAAATATAGTTTTTTATACATTTTTGCAAATTATACAAATGGAAAAACTGAAATATCACATTTACATTAGTATTCAGACCCTTTACTCAGTACTTTGTGAAGCACCTTTGGTAGCGATTACAGCCTTAAGTCTTCTTGGGTATGACGCTACAAGCTTGGCACACCAATATTTGGGGAGTTTCTCCCATTCTTCTTTGCAGATCCTCTCAAGCTCTGTCAGGTTGGATGGGGAGCGAAGGTGCGCACAGGACCTCAGACTGGGGGCGAAGGTTCACCTTCCAACAGGACAATGATCCAAAGCACACAGCTAAGAAAACTCATGAGTGGCTTCGGGACAAGTCTCTGAATGTCCTTGAGTGGCCCAGTCAGAGCCCTGACTTGAACATGATCGAAACATCTCTAGAGAGACCTGAAAATACCTAAGGTGCTTCAACAAAGTACTGAGAAAAGGGTCTGAATACTTATGTAAATGTGATATTAAATTTTTTTGCAAACATTTGCTTTGTCATTATGGGGTATTGTTTGTAGATTGATGAGGATATATATTTTTTAATCCATTTTAGAATAAGGCTGTAACGTAACAAAATGTGGAAAGTCAAGGGCTCTGAATACTTTCTGAATGCACTGTATATCCCACTGGGCACACACTGGTTGAATCAACATTGTTTTCATGTAATTTCAATGTAATTTCAATGAAATTGCGTTAGACCAACATGGAATAGACATTGAATTGACATCTGTGCCCAGTGGGATAGTGCTACATAATTTGATCTTAGGTCATTGCTGCAAATGATGCCAAGAAAACCTTAATGATCTCTAATGACTACTAAGACATATGAATCCGATATATTAAAACAAGACATACTGTACCAAGGTTAATAAAGTACTATCTTATCTTAAGGTTAGTGAGGTCATTGCTGCAAATAATCTCAAGAAAACATCTATTACGACCTGTTAGCGTAACTGTTCCGCTTGCGGCTTTCTTAAGAGCACTAACTTGTATTTTTTGCAAACAAGAAAAGCTAGCACTTCGGCTGCACGGGTGGTGGTATTTCAAGCTAAAGAGTAAGTTTAACCAATTCAACTTGGTTACATAAGGTAATTTTGCCCTGAAGCTCATTGGCTAACAGCAGCATGATAAAACAAGCAACTGTGCTACATCTTGACATCATTATGTAGATAAGATCTTGAATTCACCAGATAGCGGGTCCACCAGGGTTCTTTAGGGTTATTGATGGCCAGCCAGGTTCTGTGATTGTGCAGGTTTCGGTAGGACACATACAGCATTTGGAAGCTGTGAATTGGCATAACCCATTTAAAAAACAGGGATGGTAGAAGGTCACTGTAAAAACACAAAAGATGTTCCATATTTAGTATTGCCTTTCTTGGTTCTGCACATAGGCCCACTGTATTTATTTTGTCATATTTTAAAATCCCAAAATGTGTATCTTAAAGGGGAAGTTTATATTTTAAGGTCCAATGCAGCTGTTTTTATCTCCATATCAATAATTTCTGGGTAACAATACAGTAACTTACTGTGATTGTTTCCAATTAAAATTGTCATCAAAAAGATCCATTTCTCAAGCAAGAATGTTGCTAAGACTGTCTGGGAGTGGTCTGAGTGGGAGGGGGAACTGAAAAATAGCTGTTATTGGCAGAGAAGTTTGGAACTCGCTTTCTTATTGGTCTGTTATCTAATTTACCGCCTGTGTGATGTCACCAGGCAGGCCAAATCTCCATCCCAGATAAACAGACAAAAATTTCAGGTGGTCTTTTCAAACAGCTCTTAAACTAAAAGGGTATTATCATAATTTAAACAATTTCACAGTATTATTCTAACCTCATAGTGTAGAAAAACAGTTGAAGTCGGAAGTTTACGTACACCTTAGCCAAATACATTTAAATGCAGTTTTTCACAATTCCTGACATTTAATCCTAGTAAAGATTCCCTGTCTTAGGTCAGTTAGGATCACCACTTTATTTTAAGAATGTGAAAGGTCAGAATAATAGTAAAAAGAATGATTTATTTCAGCTTTTAATTCTTTCATCACATTCCCCGTGGGTCAGACGTTTACATACACTCAATTAGTATTTGGTATATTTGCCTTTAAATTGTTTAACTTGGGTCAAACGTTTCGGGTAGCCTTCCACAAGCTTCCCACAATAAGTTGGGTGAATTTTCTCCCATTCCTCCTGACAGAGCTGGTGTAACTGAGTCAGGTTTGTAGGCATCCTTGCTCACACACGCTTTTTCAGTTCTGCCCACAAATGTTCTAAAAGATTGAGGTCAGGGCTTTGTGATGGTCACTCCAATACCTTGACTTTGTTGTCCTTAAGCCATTTTGTCACAACTTTGGAAGTATGCTTGGGGTTATTGTCCATTTGGAAGACCCATTTGCAACCAAGCTTTAACTTCCTGACTGATGTCTTGAGATGTTGCTTCAATACATCCACAGAATTCTCCCTCTTCATGATGGCATCTATTTTGTTGAAGTGCACCAGTCCCCCCTACAGCAAAGCACCCCCACAACATGATGCTGTCACCCCTGTTCTTCACGGTTGGGATGGTGTTTTTCAGCTTGCAAGCATCCCTCTTTTTCCTCCAAACATAACGATGGTCATTTTGGCCAAAAGGTTCTATTTTTGTTTCATGAGACCAGAGGACATTTCTCCAAAAAGTACGATCTTTGTCCCCATGTGCAGTTGCAAACCGTAGTCTGGCTTTTTTTATGGTGGTTTTGGAGCAGTGGCTTCTTCCTTGCTGAGTGGCCTTTCAGGTTATGTCAATATAGCACTCATTTTACTATGGATATAGATACTTTTGTACCTGTTTCCTCCAGCATCTTCACAAGGTCCTATGCTGTTGTTCTGGGATTGATTTGCACTTTTCACACCAAAGAACATACATCTCTAGGAGACAGAACTTGCCTCCTTCCTGAGCTTGGTCCCATGGTGTTTATACTTGTGTACTATTGTTTGTACAGATGAACGTGGTACCCTCAGGCATTTGGAAATTGCTCCCAGGGATGAACCAGACTTGTGGAGGTCTACAATTGTTTTTCTGAGGTCTTGGCAGATTTTTTTTCATTTTACTATGATGTCAAGCAAAGAGGCACTGAGTTTGAAGGTAGGCCTTGAAATACATCCACAGGTACACCTCGAATTTATTCAAATGTTGTCAATTAACCTATCAGAAGCTTCTAAAGCCATGACATAATTTTCTGGAATTTTCCAAGCTGTTTAATGGCACAGTCAACTTAGTGTATGTAAACTTCTGACCCACTGGAATTGTGATACAGTGAATTATAAGTGAAATAATCTGTCTGTAAACAATTGTTGGAAAAATTACTTGTGTCATGCACAAAGTAGATGTCCTAACCGATTTGCCAAAACTATAGTTTGTTAACAAGAAATTTGCTGGGTGGTTGAAAAACAAGTTTTAATGACTCCAACCTAAGTGTATGTAAACTTCCAACTTCAACTGTGTATATATAAAACACAGGAAAATCACGTTTTTGCCTGCATTGGGCCTTTAAAACTGTTAGATGGTTCCTCACCCTGAAAGTAGTCTAGCTGAAGTTTGTAGTGGCTGTTTAAATAACAGTAAACCATGGGTTAGAGTTTATCCTGGCACGTAGACCACTTTCAGGATGAGAAATCATCTAACATTACATTTTTAAAACTTCCCCTTTAAATGCAAAAAGTGCCAAACTACTTACTGCCTGTCCCAGAGAAACAGCCAGGTGATCTTTGCTACGTTGATTATAGTCCAGATCAGATAGAATGACGGAGGGTGAATCTCAGGGTTGCAGGAGACTGGACCAAACACATTCCTTTTATGCAGAGAACATCAATCACAACTGAGTGATATAAATCACACATGCTGTACAGCCTCATCATTTAATTGTCATCACTTAGGCATTCAGTTAACCTTTGGAAGACTAGGGGGTGAGTGAGTGAGTGAGTGAGTGAGTGAGTGAGTGAGTGAGTGTATGTGTGATACCTCTGGAACACAGTAAAAAGAGAGTGTATGAGCCAAGCACTGTTCCATAGCCGGAGCATGATCCAGGTGTTGTCTGCCCAGCAGTCCATGGTCACCTCCAGAGGAAAGGACTCAGAGACATTATCCAATGTGGTCATAAACAAACCTAGGGAGTAAAGCCATTGCATGTTCGGTAAAAGGACTCTGTAGAGAGCAATAGTAATGCTGTCTTTTTGTAGGCATTGACTCCTCCATGGCTCATTGGCCAAAGCCTATAGGGAAAACATGTTTTTGTTGTTGAGTCTTTAGATAAACGCAGAAAAGAAGGTCTATGGTAAACACCGGCTTAGGAGTCCCTATATGTTTTGGTCTTTGAGATAATCTTCATCAGCTAACGTCCTTTTGTGTGAATTTTTTTACATTTTCGCAAAGAAAACAAGCACATAAAGGCTTCAGAACTCATAAAAGTCATGTTAACTGACTGATATTATCTCATAGAACAAAATATATACGATCTCCTAAGTCTGTGTTAACCTCAGGCCTTATTTTCGGGCGTTTGTCCCAAAACCCCATAGTTGCCCCATTAATTTCCTCCATAGGAAAGGCTAAACGAACCAGAGGTAACTCATTTCTGTTTTTTTTTTACTATAAACTAGCAAGCTCTACAATCCATGTGCTACAGTGTCCATATTAGGACAGCCTCCTGCTAAGACTGAGGGTGTCCTAATATGGACACCATACATTTACTGTGTCTAACAGTAAGTATAGAGTTGCAATGTAATACCAGTATAAGCTCTGTGAAGATGAAGCTGTATTGTGAATAACAAGCCAGCTTATCCTATTGGCAATGGAGATACTTTAGTGTTTGCCTCCCATCATAGGAAACAGATTCACAGCATGCACGAGTATGGTGTCCATATTAGGACAACCTCAGACTGAAACAAGCCCTGCTGACACAGTCCTAATATGGACACTGTTTAACAGTGAGATGGAGAATACATCAGTATGAGCAGTAACATCAAAGACAGCACAGTGTGAAGATGTGCAGAAACTGCTTCTCCAATAGAAATCCCTGATCACACCTCTAGGTGATGTCATGGCGGCGTTAGCAAGAATAGCCCATGCATAGAAACACTTCCCCTGGGTCTGACGATTGTGTTGCGTAGAACTGCGCATGTGCAGGTCGTCAAATGAGAGGCACTCCTTCGATTTTGACAAAAATGAAAGCGTGTCAGTTTTTCACTTTTTTCCCCCAGGTTGTTGTAATGACATGTTCAGCTAGTTAAGCCATTGGCTCGAATATAGGTTGGGCCTTTAGAATTTGAGAAAATGAACAACTAAGGACACATTTGTCCCGTCTCCCATTGACTTTCCAAACCCCAAACCCCGGTCTGGTCTGTTGAGACTCCTTCGCGACGCATTCCCGGAAGTATCATGATGTTGTACCTCTGGGTTTGAAAACTCGGTGGTAACATCACCTCCAGTTTACAAAGTTTCCTTTCAGAAGTGTCCGGATAGTGCGTTTATCAACTCATATGCTTATGTAATGTAGTTGGTGACATGCAGATTAGGATTTAAAAATACAATCATTGGCCTCTCTTCAGTGCTGGGCTGTAAAAAGGTGACATTTAGAATGCGTGGCAGATCAAAGGTCTATCGTTAGATAAAGTCATTCCACTGTGGATACATTGGTGTATGACAAGTTGTTCTAACTTATCTTCTCAAAGGGATCCTTTGGGTGACATACTGTATATGCATTTGACACATCCCTGCAGGAGATATCATTTACAGGTCATATTGGGTAAAATAGTCATTAATTACGACAGTGACAAAGTTATCATATATACAGGGGGGTCCGAAATGATTGGCAGCCTTGATAAAGATGAGCAATAATGACTGTGTAAAATACTCAAACACTGACTATATTGTCTGCTTAAATTTTTTTGAAATTCTATTATTTTATACTAATACAATAGCTAGGATGAAGAAATGTTGTTTAATAAATAGTATTTTTTCCCCCTCAAAAAAGGTAGAGGTCAAAATTATTGTCACGCCTAAAGATTAATATTAAAAAAGTAGTGATAAGTTTAGTATTTGGTCCCATGTTCCCAGGACGCAATGACCACATCAAGCGTTTGACACTGCAATCTTGACTCTACAAATGGTGGCATTATAATCATATCATTGCATTTAGGATACATCCACTAGCCACTGTACTCGTTTATCCAGAGTGTCTGCTGAACCAAAGTCCCTGATGCCCTCACAGTATTGTACTGTAGTACAGAGATGGACCAGGTGTCTGGTAGATTTCACTCACCGCCAGAGTTGGTCCCTGATGCTAGAACATGGAAGGTCTCGGAGACCACCAGGCTAAACATGGCCAGAGCGATACATGCACCGTGTAGGACCACATGGTGATGGTGTCCCCCCATACTGGCCTGGCCATACGAAGACACACGGGAGCGGTACATGCTCCCTGTCCAGCTATCAACTGTAGAACACTCGCCTCACACACCACACTCTTTTATACACACACACACACACTATCTTGGATCGCGTGCATTGGACTTTGGATGATGGCACTGTTTCAGTCAGTGTATCATGGTTTACTGTAGCATAATAGGTTTACTGTGTGTATGTGTGTGTATGTGTACATAATTTGTGTGTGTGTGTGTGTGTGTGTGTGTTTGGTTATTTTTCCCCATGGTGTCTAACCAATGGGTGCTCCTACTATTGCACAGTGGTACACGGTTGTATTTACTATTGTTAAATCACAATAACATTTACAGATAAGTACGTTAGTAAGTATAATATTACACTTTATTTCTATAGCTTCATTCATACATAAATGCAGTCCAAATTGTTGTACAGTATAGCACCTAAAACAAAACGTCAAAACACAAAGGTAGATCAGATCACGGTATACAAACAATATTGTGGTAGTTAAAGGTTAACAAAATAAATAAATAACACAATCACATTAACGTCATTGAATTAGTATTGCGGTCATGAGAGAATTCCGGTTCATAGTTTTATCACACACAGTCATTGATATGATTTCGAAAAGACATTAGCATGGCCAATGGTTATGAGCTCAATCTATACAGTACAAAGGCACTATTAGCCTAAATCATCACCTAAATGTCTTGCTGAAGCAAAGCCTTATGAATCCAACACAGGGAGAGTTTGATCATGTCTCAGCCATTAAATGTTTAAGAAAACAACATTCAAACAAGGAATGAATATCCGCAGCAGCTCTCTTCTTCCTACATAAAGATGAGCTTCTGTGTTCTGGCGATGTCCACTGGAGACATGAGCTCCTCTTCTCTGTAAAACGGTTTGTTCTTGTGCTTCCATAACACCATGACAATGCGTACAAGGAACATGACACTAGTTATGGCCAATATGACAGCTGGAAAAGAGATGAGGCATCAAGCATATTAGCCATAAGCGCCATGGGAAAGTCACTGCAGTGACTACAGACAGGGATACGAGAATAACATTGACACTAGTCTAGTAGTGAAGATAGTGTAAACATTGCCAATTGTACATAAGTATACTCAGTTCTCATTATACTTATGTACAGTAAATATAACACGATCTAATCTTAAGACTTGATCATCTACTAATTAAACATATGTACGGTGTCCATATTAGGACAGGCTGTGTTATGTTATCTTCCTCTGGGTGTCAGTTTAGGAGTCAGTCAGGACATAGGGCCTACCAGACATGATGTCTATGTGGGTACCGGGCGTGGCTGGATTGGCCACACTTGCTGCCAACACCAGAATCACCACAGGGTACACTGTGAGGATGTAACGCACGTGCTTATCCAAGTACCAGTTCTCTATGACAAACCTGAGAGAGTTATGAGGAGGAAGAAAATTTAAATCAATAGTGCATCAAATTCCATGCTTAAAAAAAGGGGAGAGAAGGAAAGGTTTCTGGTGATTGTATGGTGGCCCAAAGGGGCAAATTAGCTTTTAAAATGTAGTGACAGCATGCACACAACGCAGGCACTTGCTTTGTGTGCATACACTGTCACTACATTTTAATCAAAATGATTTGCAGGCACTTGCTTTGTGTGCACGAGCTTTCACACAATTTTTAGAAGCTACTTTGTCGCTTAGGGCCACTGTATCATTATCTTGTCATGCCACTGTCATAGTTTATGTATATTAAGTAAATCCACTGTTCATGAATTTGCAATGGAAAATCTACTGGCAAAGCTCAAATGGTGTGGTTTATTGAATCAACATCACTGAATTAAGAGGTTAGATAAAATGTAGGATCAAACTCTCACCATCCTATGAGTCCCAATTGGAGCAGAACTAGTACCATTATTGCAGCATCTGTCTTGGGTATTGGGGTTTGATGGTCTAAAACAACGGTCAAGTGTAAAAAAGTAGCCACAGCCCACCATGTTGCATACAAAGCCACTCCGTTTTGCACCTGTAAAAGAGTTTAAAAATACGGTGGCCATATAAGGACAGCTTCAGTCCTACTGAAACTGAGGCTTCATAATATGGACACCATAAACAGATAACACATGTCTGTACCAAAAAAGTAACTGTCCGGCACACTTATGGAAGGTTTGTGTACACAATACAATGTTCTTGGAGATTCGTAGAAAAAAATGCTTTTGTACCAGTATTCGAATGAGCCAGAGATCATTGTTGTGATATTTATGGAGCCACGCTCCATAGACGACCAGTCCGTAGCAGGAGAACATGATAATAACGCAGTTGGAGATGGCCTGTAATGCTGTGATCAGGAGTGTTGGCACCATCTTTCTATGACAAACACAGAATCTAGAAAACGTAATCTGTCTTGAGAAATACTATACAAGTGATTTCCTTGCCACGAATTCAAAGTAGAAACTCAAAAACAACTCAAAACATTTTAAAAGTTGTATATAATTGCACAGTAAATACACATAATATGATCACTTACTCTTTGTCGTACAGAAATAACCATGCCATATTCAAAATACTATTCACGATCCAGGACAAGTAGAATCCGTAGGGCAGGACAGCAGGAGTGGTGTACATCCATGTATAGGCTTCCCTAAGGAACAGGAACATCATCATGACAATTAACAACAACAACAAAATCACCATCATCACCATCAGCCTCATCATAATCAAAAACATCATCATCATCATCATCATGGCCAGAACTAGGCCTGGGAATTTTGGAAAAGTTACCCGAATTCTGCAACCCTAGCCAGGACAGTAAAAATCACTCTTTCTGCACTTCAATATTTTTTTTATTTTTTTGTCTCACCTAAGTTAGATTGTCAGTAAATACAGGCTAGTTAGCCTGGATGCCTCCTTATGGAATTGTCATGTTTGGCAAGACAGTGAGAGACAATGATTCAGCAATATAGCAGGAACCGATCTGGGACCAGGCTAATGTCCAGTGCAAAGTTAATTTCATTCCAGCCAGGGTTTGGCTTGGAAAATAACCAAAAATGTCTGAAGGAACAATGTTGACATGATTGTTGTAGTGTCAGCGAGAGTCTAGCTTTAATGGACAGTATCGTACCTTCTACGGAGATTGTGTATCAGATAGATGAACATGCCGATCAACCAGACGTTAAGGACGTCCCATAGAAAGAGTACCCATCTATCCGGGGTTAGGTGCGTTGTGGACTTGCTCAGCACATACTGTGTGGTTTGCATGAACGCACCTACATGTTCAAACACACAGGTTACAAAACATTCCGTCAGATGCAAAAAAAAGGAAGTATATTTCAAACAGATGTCATTGACTTGAAGTGGACTTTAAGAATTCACCTGTCCAGGGCCCAAATAGAGCCAATATGTTGAATGTCAGTGAAATTAGATAGCTGATTAGGGCCAGAAACATCAGCAAAACACGGACTGAAATGCACTCGCCCATGTTCAGGATCTGAGGACAGAAGTACAAAACTAATTTCAGTACTGACATTTCAATCCATTTCAGTACGGTCATTTTAGTAGTAATTTCAGTCAGAAGTCACATGTCATTTTAGTCAGTCACACCCTCATTTCACTATGTCAAAAACATTTGATTTCTGTGTTCTACCCCGCTGCACCACATTGGGCAGTTTGTTTCGTTCCACAATGTTTCTCAGATGGCCCTATTCAACATTATTACAGTACAACAATGCATGTATTGTTCCTAATAAAATTCAGTTAATTGTTTCTAAACGATACTGTCATAAGACTGATGAACAGTATGTGAAATAGAATATCTTACCTTATGATGGTGGCCCTGAAACACTGTTAATTCCTTCTAGGATAGACCTTCTTGGATATTCTGTGGACAAAGTCATCAACAGATTGTTCCCAGATGCTCCCACACAGGAGAGTAGGTGGATGCAGCACACATTAGGTTCACAGTCTTGAGGATGGTCTGTCTGCTGCTGGTGCTGTCTCCACAGATAATAAATAGATCTGCCCATGGACGGAGAGAGATGTGGGTGGACGTAGCAGAGACTCCTCCTCTATCTCCATTCACAAGCCCACATTAAGTCATATCCGAAGGACAATCCGCACCATTGTGTGCGGGAACAAGTCGTGTCATTGTTGTAATAATGTCAACCCTTACACAACGTTGAATAGGCCACGGCATAGGAACACTGTGGAACAAAACAAACTCCCTTATGTTATAATAGTGGAGTCACCTCAATGTTATGTCCCTGAATAAAAGAGGAGCCTGTACCTCACTCAGATATCTTAACCATCTAAATGGATGATGTATTCCATGGGCCCACAAGGTGTCAGATCGGCTCTATTCTTTTTTTATAGCCATGCTGTAACAGCATGTGACATATAGCCTTATACCACACAGTGTCACCATTGCGTTATATTACACCAGTAGGCATACCGTGCATTTAGTATTATTTCTGCAATCCGTTAATTCTTCCGCCAGACAGCATCGCCTGCAGCTCAATTCCTGTTTACATGTGTACTGCTTTTAAAACACCACTGAGCTCTTAAGAAAAGATCCTCCCAAACCCAATGGCAACACTGGCAATAACTGGGCGAGGTTTCTTCTTACATCTCAGGCATGTTTTCTAATGAAGGTGACTCTCCACGACAGAGGCTGTCCTAATATTGTAACAGCTGTCGTAGTAATGAGACCAAGGTGCAGCGGAGGATGTGTGTTCATCTTGAAATTTTATAGAAAAAGAGAACACTTACAAAATTAAACAAAAGACGACAGCAAAACAGTCCTGTCAGGAAAACACTCTAAACAGAAAACAATCACCCACAAACCCCAAAGGAAATACAGGCTGCTTATGTATGACTCCCAATCAGCAACAACGAACTACAGCTGTTCCTGATTGGGAGCCACACACGGCCAACCAAAGAAACAAACCAACATAGAAAAATAAACATAGAATGCCCACCCATGTAACACCCTGGCCTAACCAAAATAGATAACAAAACAACCCTCTCTATGGCCATGGCGTTACAAATATGGACACCGTAGGGTTAAGACATTGTGTACACTCTTAAAAATAAAGGTGCAATTTGGAGACAAAGAAGGTTCTTGAGAGCGATAAAATAAGGGAACCATTTTTGGGTCTCTGAAGAACCATAAATAGTATAGTTCTTTAATTATGAAGAATTATGAAGAACCATAGATGCCACGTCAAGAACCCCACATTTAACTCAAAGGTTCTTTATCAGGCAAGTTCTCTAAGGAACCTTAAGAGCCGAGGGAGAACCATTTAAGAACCTCTATTTTTTTCCAGTGTACTGAAGGGTAATTGAGACTGGTCATTTGATCCTTTTATTTCTGTTCTGGGGATGAGGGAGCGGGCACCGTGGCACCGCTTGGTTGGTGTTCCACCTCCCGACAGAGCCCTCGACCCAGAGAGCCTACTGCGCCAGATGTTGCCCCGTGGTGTATGGCGTTTCAAACGCTCTGTATAATTAATGAAGTACTCCCTAGGGTATTAAGCACTTATGAGCTCTCTCACACACACACTGTCTCACACACGTAGAAACCAGCCAGGCAGTCACACACACAGGTAAGCATACACACACACACACACACACACACACACACACAGTAAAGCTACTGGACTATGATACTAGGAGGTAGAGGATGGGAAGCCATGCCAATCAGAGTGATAAGGATTCTTTAAAGTTTCATTGGTCATAGCACACTGACGTGTCTACTGGGCCCTCATTTTCTCTTAACAATCTTGAGGACTTTTTCAGGCAGAAGGGAGGCTATTTGTCTTTTAAATCTACCTCATGGAAAAACATGTGGTTTTGGAACACTTCACATGAAGTTTCACATGTGGTTATTTTTCACACAAGATTTCACAGGTGATGCCCTGCAAACAAGAATTAGTCGTTAGGATGTCCCCGGAACTTCACACAGTGTTATCAACTTACATATTTGACACACATCATTACATAGTATATGTTTATTTACGAATTATTATTTAACATGTTCCTCAGCAGAGATTTAAAGTCACAACCTCTTGGGTCACGGCATTCCAAACTTCCTGCTACGCCACCATGTCTGTGTCAATAACTGATTCCACCTGTATTCATACACTTTGGACTTTAAAGTAGTTATCAGCTTCGTTAAAAATACACTGAAGATAAACTATTATATTTATCATAGTGATTCAGAAGCAACATGAAAATAGAATAATATGCCCCACCAACATTAAACTATACAGAAAACCCCTCAGCTTGCTGAAATGAAATCAAGGATGAGAGAATAGACAGATTAACTGATAACTAAAATAGCAGTGCACTTGGCACTATTTTGCTAAGTGCAGAGATGTATTATAGGCCATGAATCTTAATGGGAGTTCTGAGAATGCTACAGACTTTGTGGCACAGCAGAATGATCAGCGTACCCCAAGTCCAAAGATTATGAGTTCTAATTCCAGGTGGGGGTCATACAGAAATGTCAGGTGATCATGTCAAATGTAATCCTATTGATTAAAGATGTGTACACTGTTTTAGCTGAACAGTGTGTCACTTACCTTTAAACCCCCATAACATTTCATGACTTCTATTTATACAAAATAGCTGTTTTCACATGTTGAGCTGGAATATTCACGTGAAAACAAAAGAGATGCGCAAGGTCGTTGGTTCACATATGAAACCATGTGTTCACATGTATTACATTTAGAGTTCAGATGTTAACATCACCTTTTCACATGTCAGGAGAATAACATGTTTTCACCTCGTGTGAATTGCAGATTCACATGTGAAAAAGTGTCATGTGAAAATCTAACTCTCACACGTGGAATAGTCTTTTCGCTGGTGGAAAAACATTCACGTGCGAAAATTGAATTAGCAGTTTTACATGTGAAAAACGTTCAAATGTTGTCACGTGTAGTTCCATGATATCACATGTTGACATTTTGCATCCCCATGTTGTCACATTTATTTCATGTTTTAAAATGTGCTCAAATGTTTTTACGTGTAATTTCATGTTATCACATGTTGCTTTTAGATGTCACATTATCACATTAACTTCACATAAGATCACATGTGAAATGCATGTGGTTTTTCTGGAAGGGAAGGTAATTCACGGTAAAAACTGCATATTTCGTCTCAATCAGAAATTACCTTTAATGCAGCGAACCTTCCGCGATACTTTGACGATAAGATTGAATCCAGCTCTATTGCATACACACCATCTTTCATCACCCATATGATGATGGATACTGCTCACGTCAACTCCATCACTATACACCACTATCCGTCACTTGGACTGATCTTTGATTCAAGCACTTTTAACTACATCTGTACATCATCGAAGGCAAAGGCCACTGAAGTCATCTAAATCATTAGATTTAGTTGGAAGTCGGAAGTTTACATACACCTTAGCCAAATGCATTAAAACTCAGTTTTTCACAATTCCTGACAGTTAATCCTAGTAAAAATTCCCTGTCTTAGGTCAGTTAGGATCACCACCTTATTTTAAAAATGTGAAATGTCAGAATAATAATAGAGAGAATGATTTATTTCAGCTATTATTTCGTTCATCACATTCCCACTGGGTCAGAAGTTTACATACACTCAATTAGCATTTGGTAGCATTGCCTTTACATTGTTTAACTTGGGTCAAACGTTTCGGGTAGCCTTCCACAAGCTTCCCACAATAAATTGGGTGAATTTTGGCCCATTCCTCTTGAGAGAGCTGGTGTAAGTGAGTCAGGTTTGTAGGCATCCTTGCTCGCACAAGCTTTTTCAGTTCTGCCCACAAATATTCTATAGGATTGAGGTCAGGGCTTTGTGATGGCCACTCCAATACCTTAACTTTGTTGTCCTTAAGCCATTTTGCCACAACTTTGGAAGTATGCTTGGGGTCATTGTCCATTTGGTAGACCCATTTACAACCAAGCTATAACTTCCTGACTGATGTCTTGAGATGTTGCTTCAATATATCCACATAGTTTTCCCTCCTCATGATGCCATCTATTTTGTGAAATGCACCAGTCCCTCCTGCAGCAAAGCACCCCCACAACATGATGCTGCCACCCCCGTGCTTCACGGTTGGGATGATGTTCTTTGGCTTGCAAGCCTCCCCCTTTTTCCTCCAAACATAATGATGGTCATTATGGCCAAACAGTTCTATTTTTGTTTCAACAGACCAGAGGACATTTCTCCAAAAAGTACGATCTTTGTCCCCATGCGCAGTTGGAAATCGTAGTCTGGCTTTTTTATGGCGGTTTTGGAGCAGTGGCTTCTTCCTTGCTGAGTGGCCTTTCAGGTTATTTCGATATAGGACTTGTTTTACTGTGGATATAGATACTTTTGCAACAATTTCCTCCTGCATCTTCACAAGGTCCTTTGCTGTTGTTCTGGGATTGATTTTCACTTTTCACACCAAAGTTCGTTCATCTATAGGAGACAGAAAGCGTCTCCTTCCTGAGTGGTATGATGGCAGCGTGGTCGCATAGTGCTTATACTTGCGTACTATTGTTTGAGCAGATGAACGTGGTACCTTCAGGCATTTGGAAATTGCTCCCAAGAATGAACCAGACTTGTAGAGGTCTACAATGTTTTTCTGAGGTCTTGGCTGATTTCTTTTGATTTTCCCATGATGTCAAGCAAAGAGGCACTAGGTTTGAAGGTATGCCTTGAAATACATTCACAAGTACACCTCCAATTGACTCAAATGATGTCAATTAGCGTATCAGAAGCTTCTAAAGCCATGACATCATTTTCTGGAATTTTCCAAGCTGTTTGAAGGCACAGTCAACTTAGTGTATGTAAACTTCTGACCCACTGGAATTGTGATACAGTGAAATAATGTGTCTGTAAACAATTGTTGGAAAAATTACTTGTGTCATGCGCAAAGAGGATGTCCCAAACGTCTTGCCAAAACTATAGTTTGTTTACAAGACATTTGTGGGGTGGTTGAAAAACTAGTTTCAATGACTCCAACCTAAGTGTATGTAAACTTCCGACTTCAACTGTATCTTCACAATCTAAGACTGTAGGTTTTATTGACAGAGACCATCAAATCTTATTTGTATGGTTCCATACTAAGAAAGCCTCAGTTTCAGCAGGACTGTTGAGACCGAGGCTGTCCTAAAATGGACACAGTGTGTAGTTCTTTAAATAATATCACAATCCTTAAAAACTGCCCCATGAAATGCCAGAATAAACACTACTCTGTATTGAAACAGACATTGCGGAAAGAATCTACAAAGAATAGGTTCCGCAATGGCTACAACAATGATGCCTTACAGTCTTAAATCAATACAACTACACTCTTAAAAATAAAGGTACAAGTTGGAACGAAATAAGGTTCTTGAGTGTGATGCCTTAGGTGACAATTGTAAGGTCTCTGAAGAACCATAAATGGGAAGGTTCTTTTAAGAACCACACACAAATCAAAAGCCAGAAATGTTTCAGCCCTCCAGGACAGGAATTGAACAGCCCTGCTGTAGGGTTTTAAGCCTTATTTGCATATTTCCCAGGGTGTTTGCTAGTGACAGAAACATGGTTATTGCATTAATACATTTTCAGTCCTATGGCCTTCACCAAGTTAGATCCTGAGTGTTAATTTATCTATTTACAGTGTTAATTTAACTCTTGAATCAACATTGGAAATGTTGCACTGAAAAATCAACACTAGGCAACACTGGCCAATTTGCTGTGTGCTATGAAAGGGACAGATCTCAAAGGTTCTTTATTGTGCAACAGTACTCCAAGGGCCCTTAATGGTCCAGAGCACTCATTCTGATACCCATATAAAATAGCCTTTTGAGTGACTGAAATTGCACCCATAATATTTGTTTTGTATATAAACCCAATAAAATTGACTTAAATGACAGCTCTTTAAAATGCCTATGTCAAGAAAGTTGGATGGAGTAAAATCATCTCAAGCTAATTTGGTCATTCACAAAGCAACTCAAAAAAACATTTAAATTTCATCGATTATGTAAAAAAAAAAAATGTCTTCATGTCCCGTTTGGCATGTCTCTTGTGATGTGATTCACAGCCGCGCTGACAGATGTGTTGACTTGGCCCTAATAACGTTGCATTGTTGCCATGATTAAAGCCAGGGATGGACATAAATTACAAATTACAATTACAAAATACGCTAAAGACCAATGTATCAAAATAATTTTGCAAAGTATTGTATTTCATTAAAATGTGTGTATTTTGTAATTGAAAATACAAAAATATATTTGCAAGTAGCCGGCTGAACAGCAAAAAACATTCTCAGTAACGGTTACTTTAACTTCTTACTTGCTCTGACTGTGATATATTGTTGTTTATCTACTTTAGTTGAATGCACTGTCACTTTGAATAAGAGCGTCTGCTGAATAACCAATATTTAAATGTATATGTGAAAATGAAGAACTGTCATTGTTTCAGCATGGAGCTAATTAGAGTAATACTCAGTTTTCTTGGCTATTGTTAATTTTTACATAACATATAGTTCATTATTAAGCAGTCTCTCTCTCTCTCTCTCTCTCTCACTCACTCACTCACTCACTCACTCACTCACTCACTCACTCACTCACTCACTCACTCACTCAAAGTTAAGCCTTAGCCAGTGTCCTGTTTGACTCCTACATGAACAGTTTAATAATGAAGGGCCGTGACTAACGAGCTGTGTGTTTTCAAATTCTTGTTTACCCTCTATCTCTCACTTTAGATGGCGTGTGACTTTCACGCTAAATCTGTGTCAGACATTCGCTTTCCTTCTGGAATGAATGCAACACCCAGTGACCAATAGTGTGGGCTTGACAGAGATTACAAATGACGATGAAAAAGACAACTGTGGTGAGATTCTATGCTTGATGTGAATGAGCTACAGAGCCGTATGGCTCGTGTTTTGGACAATGTGTTCTATTTTGCACATCACCTCAATCATAGTATACTTCCTATTACTGTAGCTTTAATTAGGGTTAAGTGCCTTGCTCAAGGGCACAGCGACAGCTTTTTTTACCTAGTTGGCTCGGGGATTCGAACCAGTGACCTTTAGGTAATTGGTCAAATACTATTAAATTGCTAGGCTACCTGCTCACACACACACACACACACACACACACACACACTCACTCACTCACTCACTCACTCACTCACTCACTCACTCACACACACACACGTATGATGAATAAATGTTTTTTACAATTGTTTGTTATCAATATCTATGTTTTTGCATGTTTATTGATTAATTAATCTTACGCTACTCAAATATAAATAACATTTTTCTAAACCATTCCAATCTGTTACTTGGATTTATTGCACCCATTACGGAAATGGTTGTTCCAGTTGAGATGTTTAAGCCAGTTTCATGTCTTCATCTTCCCAACCCTGGCACTGGCAGTCATTTTAAATGCAGGTTGCACAAGTTTCAGGCAAATGTACTAGGGTAAATGCAGGCCTTATGAAATATAGTGCATTCAGAAAGTATCCCTTTGCTATGAGACTTGAAATTGAGCTCAGGTACATCCTGTTTCCATTGATCATCCTTGATGTTTCTACAACTTGATTGGAGTCCACCGCTGGTAAATTCAATCTATATAATTCAGTCTATATAAGGTCTCACAGTTGACAGTGCATGTCAGAGCAAAAACCAAGCCATGAGGTCGAAGCAATTGTCTGTAGAGCTCCGAGATAGGATTGTGCTGAGGCACAGATCTGGGGAAGGGTACCAAAACATTTCTGCAGCACTGAATGTCCCCAATAACACTGTGTCCTCCATCACTCTAAAATGGAAGAAGTTTGGAACCACAAAGACTCTTCCTATAGCTGGCCACCCGGCCAAACTGAGCAATCGTGGTAGAAGGGCCTTGATCAGGGAGCTCTAGATTTCCTCTGTGGAGATGGGAGAACCATCCAGAAAGACAACCATCTCTGCAGCACTCCACCAGTCAGGCCTTTATGGTAGAGTGGCCAGACGGTAGCCACTCCTCAGTAAAAGGCACATGACAGCCCGCTTGGAGTTTACCCAAGGCACCTAAAGACTCTCAGACAATGAGAAACAAGATTCTCTGGTCTGATGAAATCAAGATTGCACTCTTTGGCCTGAATGCCAAGTGGCATGTCTCGAGGAAACCTGGCACCATCCGGTTTCACCATACGGTGAAGTATGGTGTTGTCAGCATCATGTTGTGGAGATGTTTTTCTGTGGCAGGGATTGGGAGATTAGTCAGGATTGAGGAAAAGATGAATTAAGCAAAGTACAGAGAAATCCTTGATTAAAACCTGCTCTAGAGCGCTCAGGACCTCAGACCGGATCGAAGGTTCACCTTCCAACAGGACAATGACCTTAAACCCACAGACAAGACAACGCAGCAGTGGCTTCAAGACAAGTCTCTGAATGTCCTTGAGTGGCCCAGCCAGAGCCCGGACTTGAACCCGATCTAACATTTCTGGAGAGATCTGAAAATAGCTGTGCAGCGACGCTCCCCATTCAACCTGACAGAGCTTGAGAGGATCTGCAGAGAAGAATGGGTGAAACTCCCCAAATATAGGTGTGCCAAGCTTGTAGCGTCATACCCAAGAAGACTCGAGGCTGTAATCGCTGCCAAATGTGCTTCAACAAAGTTCTGAGTAAAGTGTCTGAATACTTATGTAAATGTGATATTTCAGTTTTTTTTTTTTATACATTTGCGAAAATGTCTAAACTTGTTTTTGCTTTGTCATTATGTGTGTAGATTGATGATTTTTTAAATATATATTTTATTTTAGAATAAGGCTGTAACGTAACAAAATGTGAAAAACGTCAAGGTGTCTGAATACATTCCGAATGCATTGTATTTATTATGTTGGAGAATTACATTTTGATGATGACATAAGCACTTAGGATCTAACTTTGTGAAGGCCACAGGACTGAAAATGTATGAACGCAACAACCATTTTTCTGTCACTAGCGAACACAGTCATGGGTGGTACTGGTAACTCTAAAATTCACCCTGGGAAATTTGCAATTAAGGCTTAAAACCCTACACTGGGGCTATTCAATTCCGATCCTGGAGGGCCAAAACATTTCTGATTTGTGTATGGTTCTTCAAAGAACCATCCCATTTATGGTTCTTCAGAGACCCTAAAATGGTTAATCTATGGCATTGCTCCTAAGAACCTTATTTGGTTCCAACTTGCATATTTATTGTTAAGAGTGTACATGGTGCACTATAAAAGGGAACATCTCTTAACACAGAATATAAATGGTGTCACATTCAAAAAAGCGTGATTTTGTCATTGAACCTGATTTGTTTAGGTGGTGCATTGCACACTTTTCCAACATGGAAGGCTCCTACTCAACAACTACCATTGTCAGCTTCCTTTGTGTCTAAAAGATGAGCGAGTATGGGGATGTGGCAGGAGCAGTTGATGGATGTGGCAGGAGCAGAACTCTGTGTCAAGGTCTTTAGTCATTATGATTAGTCCCACCTCTGGCACTTGTCACTTCAGGTAGGACAGGGTAACCGCAGAGAGAGAAAGAGTGAGATAATTGAGAGAGAGTGAGAGAGAGAGAGTGAGAGTGTGTGTGTGTGTGTGTGTGTGTGTGTGTGTGTGTGTGTGTGTGTGTGCGAAAGCGCTGAAGCGAGGATAGTATAGTCACTCGGCCAGAGCATTCAGCAACACCTACCTGTCAGTAAATCACGCACCAAGGAACTTGCTACTTTCTGTCTTTATCTAAAGGGCATTACACTAACAGAATGCCAAAACCATGGCAAACGTCTCACAGTAATGCTCCCTGCCACAATAGAGCACTCTTACTTACTTACTACTAAAATGTATCAACCCCATCAAAAACGTCCATTAATTAGAATCCACATTTCCTGTTGCTGCAGGATTATTTTCATGCTGTAGCAAACTGGCTCAAATTAAGATCCTAATTCCGTATGTACGTACACTTCTTGAAATGTTTAATCATGCCATCCACCTCCTAAGTGGAATATTGTGGAAAATGAAAAAGACATAAGGCACTGCACCTTTTATTTCACTCAATCTCTCATTTGAATAATTTCAATCTGAACTGATAGACTAGACAGTAGATACACTGCTAATATTGTCAAGAGCCACTTTATCGGCTATGTCACAGTTTTGCTTCAAATAAATCTTCCAGTCTTCACAAGACCATGAAAAGGTTGTAGGATGTCCCTTTGGGCTATTCTATCGATCCATAAATCATGGAGAAAATGTACTCATGTTCTCCCATCCAGTCCAACTGATTTCATGTCCTCTGAACCCCTTGCTACATGAGTCCAGATCTGAATTTATCTCAAAGGTCTGATACGGTTTACAGAGACATTCTATTAACCAGTGTTATGAATTCATAATGAGATATAAAGTAGATGGCACATACAAGCACACACACACGTGACAACCACCGCCATCATGTCTAACACATACATGACAGGCCCACATTTTTATTTTTGCCTCGGGGAGGAAAATAAAGGAAAGGAAATAAATGATTGAACATCTCATTGTACCTGTGGGTGGTGGCACTACAGCCATAACAAAAAGAAGGATGGAAAGAATTTCTCCCTGGCTGATAAATTAGATTTTTGTCAGTGGTTGGATTGTTCTAATAAGCCATTCATTAATTAATTAATTCATTAATTAATTCATTCATTCATTCATTCATTCATTCATTCATTCATTCATTCAATAATGAGATATGCCACTTAGCAGATGCTTTTACCCAAAGAGACTTAGTGCTTTAATATAAAGTGGCCGTAGTTCGTGCATACCTTTCCACAGTCATTCATTCATTCATTGAAATAGTGTGCGCTAATGAATACAATCCAGATAGACAAGGTTCCACTCCTTCCTGTCCTCTCCTGTCATAACGACATTTACCACTCCTAATGAGCTGAATTGAACCAGTGTCTGTGGAGAATGGAGAGAGGACATGGTCATCAAATTGGACTGCTAGTACTCGTTAGCAGTCCACATGCCAACTATCATTGTCACGATCGCTGTCTTCAAACTCCCTGTCGTAAATAAGCCAAGGCGCAGCGTGCATGGAATTCCACAGCCTTTAATCGAATTGAAACCAAAAAAAACAAATACAGAAGGAAAGGGAAACGTGACGTTCTGGGCTGCACACAGGCAGCTACACAAAAAAAAGATCCCACAATCACTGGTGGGAAAAGGGCAATTTAAGTATGATCCCCAATCAGAGACAACGATAGACACCTGCTTCTGATTGGGGACCATACCCGGCCAAACAAAGAAATAAGAAAACTAGATTGCCCACCAAATCACACCCTGACCTGACCAAATAGAGAAATAGAAAGACTCTCTATGGTCAGGGCATAACAATCATTCTCTAATTGACAAGATGAAACATGTCTGATTAGCTTAATTTGTTTCTTTACAGGGGCATTGTCATTATATTAAGTATATTTGAAAATGGTCGATGATATATCAGTTGCAAATATACTCAGATATTTTTAAATCAAATAACTTGAATGAAAGGTAACACTTTATATAAATTAGATTTCCTTGTGTATTAATGCTGTAATTACACCTGCAACAACATCAAATCAATATATTTTACAACCATAGGTTATGTCGAGATTACACCAGGGCCCTTACTCATGATCTAGGAAGCGCTGAAAGTTTTTCACATGTGAAAATGCAAGTTCAACACGTGAGTTGAAAACATGTTATTCTCCTGACATGTGAAAAGGTGGTGTTAACATGTGAACTCTAAATGTAATACATGTGAACATATGGTTTTAACATGTCAACATATGGTTTTAACATGTGAACAACTGGTCTCACGTGTCTTTTCAGCTCAACATGTGAAAACAGCTATTTCACATGATTACATTACATTACTTTTCAATATGACCCAACCTGGGATTTGAAATCACAATCTCTGGATTTGGTGTACCCTTATCGTTAGCAAACGCGTGCCATCTACATTGCTATTTTAGTTGTCAGTCAATTTGACTATTCTCTCTTCATGAATTTAATTTACTTTATTCAGCATTTTGAGGGTTTTCTGTATAGTTGTCTAATGTTGGTGGGGCATAATATTATGTTTTAATGTTACTCCTGTGCAGAAGGAAGCCCTGAAGCCCAAGGCCCCCTGCCCACAAAAAAAAACAATAGATTCTTGGAATTATCTTGTTTAAACAAGTTAGAATCTCTTAGTATCTTCAAACGAGATATTAAGTCATTCGAATGAGATACAAAGCCGTTTGAACAACTTATCTCGTTTGACTTAATTGTTATTTTGTCTAATTAGGCCTCATTTCTTATGCAGATTTTAAGTCCGTGTAATGGTTGCTGCAGCCATTCATACACTAATTCCATCCATTGATATGATTATTCATTAACAGTTCTTTTATAGCCTAAATCAGGGCTGCTTTTGAATGTCAGAGCATTCAAGTGGGCAAGTGTGGCGCTAGGATTAGAAAGTACAATTGCTGTTGGCCTTCTTTTCTGCTACATTTTCACTCTGTACTGCTTAGCCACAAGCTCTGGGCATGCTCTACCTAGCATATTTCATCTCCTTTATCACTATTCTTTGAATTAGGGCTATTCAGTTGTAATTATTTAGCTTACCCACCCACAGTAGCTTATATCTGTTTCTTATTCTACTTTCTAACATTAGGATTCATTTCTACTTCAAATGTATTAGCAGGTGTTTTAGGTAGGCAATAAATAGGCGACTGTAAAATGTATTTGAATTTTTCTTGGAATAGAAACACTATAATATAAACCAATTTAATTAAGCTAAAATATCAGAAATAAAAAATAAATAATAAAGGCCAGTATCAGATTCTAAATAAATAATCTAAAACTGCAGTGGTTAAATGATTTGTGCACAGAAGCAAGAACCATAAAGCTTCAGTATGTGCATTTAGTGTGGGAAATGCGCTTTACAAATTAAAATTGTATTATTATTATAATAAAGACAGAAAAATACATATCTATAAGCTTAATTACATAAATTAATATTAGCTGGAATATAGCCAGAAAATAAACAAGAGAAAGGAGAATGGAATATATTTGAAAAGCCTAAAATACAGCTGTCCTTGATGGAGTGAGCTAGAAGGAAATGTGTGCGACATGAGGTAAACAACAGTTTTCCATCAATAGAATCAACTAGGAAGGTAACGTGATATCATAAGGGAATTGCTTAGACCGCACTTACCTTTAGAACTAGTTATCTCACAGCTATGGCAGAGAAGTGGCCTATGTGAGCACTTTAACACTAACCTAAACGTACAGTTAAAGTAGCCATCACCAATAAGTGAATGAACTTCAGAGATAACAGGCTGGTTTGTGCTGTGAATAACATGCTTTTATTAGCCTAACAGAATTGCCTACACGAGGTTTGTGATAGGCCTTTAATTGAAATGAAGAGACATTTGTTTAATCGTTGAAGTGTTGGCTAATGGTTTACTGTAACATAAGGAATCTATCTGATTTTCAGTAGAACCGATGACAACAACCTATTAATTTGATGGTAAGTAAAATATTGATTTGAGTGCATCCTCAAGCAGGAACGCTTGAGAGGGAGAACTGTGCGTAATGGATGGATTTGGAAGGTGCAAGTGCTTTTTAAAGAAAGAAAATAATTTACTTCAGATACTGTTTGAAGAGGTAGGGTTTCAGATGTTTTCGGAAGATGGGCAGGGGGAAGCTGGTTCCACCATTGGGGTGCCAGGACAGAGAAGAGCTTGGACTGGGCTGAGTGGGAGCTGGGCCAAGATACCTGAGGTGGTAGAATGGAGTGCTCGGGTTATGGCCTCATGCAGTAGTAATAATAATAATAAAGGATCGCTACCTTACTATTCTGCAAAGCCTGACACAGACTTATAAGGCTAATTGAAACACTTCAAGTGCACCAATAATAAGAAGAGTACCAGTCAAAAGTTTGTACACACCTACTCATTCAAGGGTTTTTCCTTATCTTTACTATTTTCTACATTGTAGAATAATAGTGAAGACATCAAAACTATGAAATAACGCTTATGAAATCATGTAGTAACCAACAAAAATGTTAAACAAATCAAAATATATTTGAGATTCTTCAAAGTTGCCACCCTTTGACTTGATGACAGCTTTGCACACTCTTGGCATTCTCTCAACCAGCTTCACCTGGAATGCTTTTCAAACAGTCTTGAAGGAGTTCCCACATATTGCTGAGCACTTGTTGGATGCTTTTTCTTCACTCTGCAGTCCAACTCATTCCAAACCATCTCAATTGGGTTGAGGTCGGGTGATTGTGGAGGCCAGGTCATCTGATGCAGCACTTCCTCACTCTCCTTATGGGTCAATTAGCCCTTACACAGCCTGGAGGTGTGTTGGGTCATTGTCCTGTTGAAAAACAAATATTAGTCCCACTAAGCGCAAACCAGATGGGATGGCGTATCGCTGCAGAATGCTGCGGTAGCCATGCTGGTTAAGTGTGCTTTGAATTCTAAATAAATCACTGACAGTGTCACCAGCAAAGCACCCCCACACCATCACACCTCCTGCTCCATGCTTCACGGTAGGAATCACACATGCGGAGATCATCCATTCACCTACTGTGCGTTTCACAAAGACAAGGAGTCTTATGGCTTGGCGGTAGAAGCTATTTAGGAGCCTCTTGGACCTAGACTTGGCGCTGCGGTACCACTTGCCGTGCAGTAGCAGAGAGAACAGTCTATGACTAGGGTGGCTGGAGTCTTTGACAATTTTTAGGGCCTTCCGCTGACACCGCCTGGTATAGAGTTCCTGGGTGGCTGGAAGCTTGGCCCCAGTGATGTACTGGACCGTACGCACTACCCTCTGTAGTGCCTTGTGGTCTGAGGCCGAGCAGTTGCCATACCAGGCAGTGATGCAACCCGTCTGGATGCTCTCAAAGGTGCAGCTGTAAAACCTTTTGAGGATCATAGCGCTTGGTGAGTTTTGCAAATGCACTTGAAGAAACTTTTAAAGTTCTTGAAATTTTCCGGATTGACTGACCTTCATGTCTTAATTAAAGTAATGAGGGACTGTCGTTTCTCTTTGCTTATTTGAGCTGTCCTTGCCATAATATGGACTTTGTTCTTTACCAAATAAGGCTATCTTCTGTATACCACCCCTACCTTGTCACAACACAACTGATTGGCTCAAATTCATTAAGAAGGAATAAATTCCACAAATTAACTTTTAATAAGGCGCACCTGTTAATTGAAACAGGTGACTACCTCATGAAGCTGGTTGAGAGAATGCCAAGTGTGCAAAGCTGTCATCAAAGCAAAGGGTGGCTACTTGGAGGAATCTCAAATATAAAATATATTTTGATCTGTGAAACACCTTTTTGGTTACTCAAATCAAATCAAAGTATATTTGTCACGTGCTCCGAATACAACAGGTGTAGACCTTACAGTGAAATGCTTACTTACAGGCTCTAACCAACAGTGCAAAAAAGGTATTAGGTGAACAATAGGTAAGTTAAGAAATAAAGCAACAGTAAAAAGACAGGCTATATACAGTTGCGAGGCTATAACAGTAGCGAGGCTACATACAGGCACCGGTTAGTCAGGCTGATTGAGGTAGTATGTACATGTAGGTATGGTTAAAGTGACTGTGCATATATGATGAACAGAGAGTAGCAGTAGCGTAAAAGAGGGGTTGGCGGGTGGTGGGTGGCGGGACAGAATGCAGATAGCCCGATTAGCCAATGTGCAGGGGCACTGGTTGGTCGGGCCAATTGAGGTAGTATGTACATGAATGTATAGTTAAAATGACTATGCATATATGATAAACAGAGAGTAGCAGCAGTGTAAAAAGAGGGTTTGGGGGGACACACAATGCAAATAGTCCGGCTAGGCATTTGATTACCTGTTCAGGAGTCTTATGACTTGGGGGTAAAAACTGTTGAGAAGCCTTTTTGTCCTAGACTTGGCACTCCGGTACCGCATGCCATGCTGTAGTAGAGAGAACAGTCTATGACTGGGGTGGCTGGGGTCTTTGACCATTTTTAAGGCCTTCCTCTGACACAGCCTGGTGTAGAGGTCCTGGATGGCAGGCAGCTTAGCCCCAGTGATATACTGGGCCGTACGCACTACCCTCTGTAGTGCCTTGCGGTCAGAGGCTGAGCAATTGCCGTACCAGGCAGTGATGCAACCAGTCAGGATGCTCTCAATGTTGCAGCTGTAGAACGTTTTGAGGATCTGAGGACCCATGCCAAATCTTTTTAGATTCCTGAGGGGAAATAGGTTTTGTCGTGCCCTCTTCACGACTCTCTTGGTGTGTTTGGACTAGAGGTCAACCGATTATGATTTTTCAACACCGATACCGGTACCGATTATTGGAGGGCCAACAAAGCCGATGCCGATTAATCAGCCAATTTATTTATTTGTAATAATGACAATTACAACAGTACTGAATGAACACTTTTATTTTAACTTAATATAATACATCAATAAAATCAACTTAGCCTCAAATAAATAATGAAACATGTTTGGTTTAAAAAATGCAAAAACAAAGTGTTGGAGAAGAAAGAAAAAGTGCAGTATGTGCCATGTAAAAAAGCTAACGTTTAAGTTCCTTGCTCAGAACATGAGAACA
Source organism: Salmo trutta (assembly GCF_901001165.1). Taxonomy (NCBI): domain Eukaryota; kingdom Metazoa; phylum Chordata; class Actinopteri; order Salmoniformes; family Salmonidae; genus Salmo; species Salmo trutta. Next base: position 33,943,422 of record NC_042958.1, read on the forward strand.
TATGAAAGCTGGTGGTTCCTTTTAACATGAGTCTTCAATATTCCCAGGTAAGAAGTTTTAGGTTGTAGTTATTATAGGAATTATAGGACTATTTCTCTCTATACCATTTGTATTTCATATACCTTTGACTATTGGATGTTCTTACAGGCACTATAGTATTGCCAGTGTAACAGTATAGCTTCCGTCCCTCTCCTCGCCCCGAACCAGGGACACATCGACAACAGCCACCCTCGAAGCATTGTTACCCATCGCTCCACAAAAGCCCCGGGGAACAACTACTTCAAGGTCTCAGAGCGAGTCACGTCACCGATTGAAACGCTATTAGCACACACCCCGCTAACTAGCTAGCCATTTCACATCGGTTACACCAGCCTAATCTCGGGAGTTGATAGGCTTGAAATCATAAACAGCTCAATGCTTGAAGCATAGCGAAGAGCTGCTGGCAAATGCACGAAAGTGCTGTTTGAATGAATGCTTACGAGCCTGCTGCTGCCTACACCGCTCACTCAGACTGCTCTATCAAATATCAAATCCTAGACTTAATTATAACATAATAACACACAGAAATACGAGCCTTAGGTCATTAATATGGTCAAATCCGGAAACTATAATTTTGAAAATAAAACATTTATTCTTTCAGTGAAATACAGAACCGTAACGTATTTTAACGGGTGGCATCCCTAAGTCTAAATATTGCTGTTACATTGCACAACCTTCATTGTTATGTCATAATTATGTACAATTCTGGCAAATTAATTACGGTCTTTGTTAGGAAGAAATGGTCTTCACATAGTTTGCAACGAGGGAGGCGGCCCAAACTGCTGCATATACCCAGACTCTGCTTGCACGGAACGCAAGAGAAGTGACACAATTTCCCTAGTTAAAAGAAATTCATGTTAGCAGGCAATATTAACTAAATATGCAGGTTTAAAAATATATACTTGTGTATTGATTTTAAAGAAATGCATTGATGTTTATGGTTAGGTACACATTGGTGCAAAGACAGTGCTTTTTCGTGAATGCGCTTGTTAAATCATCACCCGTTTGACGAAGTAGGCTGTGATTCGATGATAAATTAACACGCACCGCATCAATTATATGCAAAGCAGGACAAGCTAGCCTGTTTGGGATAGGGGGCAGTATTTTCACGGCCGGATAAAAAACGTACCTGATTTAATCTGGTTACTACTCCTGCCCAGAAACTAGAATATGCATATAATTAGTAGATTTGGATAGAAAATACTCTAAAGTTTCTAAAACTGTTTGAATGGTGTCTGTGAGTATAACAGAACTCATATGGCAGGCCACAACCTGAGAAGATTCTATACAGGAAGTGCCCTGTCTGACAATTTGTTCTCCTTCTAGGGCATCTCTATCTAAAATACAGCATCTCTGCTGTAACGTGATATTTTCTAAGGCTTCCATTAGCTCTAGGAAGGCGCCAGAAAGTGGAATGAGAGCTCTCCAGTCTCTGGGCAAAAAACAGCAGGGGTTGTTGTGAGTGGTCCTGCTGAGAACAATGCACTGAGGCGCGCATGCACGAGACGACTCCATGTTTTTCTTTCAGTGTTTGAATGAACACAACGTCACCCAGTTGGAATATTATCGCTATTTTACGAGAAAAATAGCATAAACTGTCACAGGATCCAACGAAAGTGGCGCCCCTCCTCGGTCTGGCAGCGCTCGGCGGTCGTCGTCGCCGGCCTATTAGCTGCCACCGATCGTTGTTTCTGTCGTTTAGTTTTGTCTGTCTGTTCCGCACCTGTTTTGTGTTGTCATTAGTGGGGATTTATTTAAGGTGTGTTTTCAGTTGGGATTCTGACAAAGAACAGCAAAGGTAATCAAATTTTTCTTATAGTTAATCTGAGTTTGGTGAGGGCCAAACTTGGTGGGTGTCAAATTAGCTAGCCGTGATGGCCGGACTATGTACTCAGAATATTGCAAAATGTGCTTTCACCGAAAGCTATTTTAAAATCTGACACCGCTATTCAATAAAGGAGTTATGTATCTATAATTCTTAAAATAATTGTTATGTTTTTTGTCAATGTTTATCATGAGTAATTTAGTAAATTCACCGGAAGTTTGCGGTGGGTATGCTAGTTCTGAACCTCACATGGTCATGTAAAAAGCTGGTTTTTGATATAAATATGAACTTGATTGAACAAAACATGCATGTATTGTATAACATAATGTCCTAGGAGTGTCATCTGATGAAGATCATCAAAGGTTAATGCTGCATTTAGCTGTGGTTTTGGTTTTTGTGACATATATGCTTGCTTTGAAAATGGCTGTGTGATTATTTTTGGGAGGGTACTTTCCTGACATAATCTAATGTTTTGCTTTCGCTGTAAAGCCTTTTTGAAATCGGACAGTGTGGTTAGATTAACGAGAGTCTTATCGTTAAAATGGTGTAAAATAGTCATATGTTTGAGAAATTGAAGTTATAGCATTTTTGAGGTATTTGTATTTCGCGCCACGCTATACCATTGGATATTGGTGAGGCGTTCCGCTAGCGGAACGTCTGTCCCTAACAGGCTAGATAAACTGGTAATATCATCAACCGTGTGTAGTTAACTAGTGATTATGTTAAGATTGATTTTTTTTTATAAGATAAGTTTAATGCTAGCTAGCAACTTACCTTGGCTTTTATTTACATTTTTGTAATTATTTTTTTTACAATTTAAATTCCCCGCAAACCCTACCACCGATCCCCCAATTGGAGTAACCTAATAAACACTTCGGCTTTTACCTTCAATTTATTCATCTTTTACACATTTTACAGACACAGTCTATTTTACAATATTTTTTTTTTGTTTGTTTTTTAGTCCTTCCTCTATTTCTGATGTCCACCCAGTTTGATTTCTATTTGTAGCTGTGCTATTTCACAAAAGTTCTGAACCTATATACATTTTACAGACCCCGTATGTTTTACATTGTTTATCTTGTTATTAGTCCCACCCTTCAGCTCCATTCAACCCCTCCCTCCCATCTATCTCTCAACATCATCCATTTCTGATTTCTATTTGCCATATATTTTTCAACTGTGTTGTGAAGCTTCACAAAACAATTGAACCTTTCCATTCTCATAGCTTCTACAGATTGTAAATTAAAAATAAACATTTATGCTATAATAATTATTATATTATTGATTGATTGACTATGGCTTTTCAAATCACCCAGTATTTCTATCTGCAGCGTTAGTTCTAGGCAAATGTTGCAATTCTTCAGCCATTCCTGGACCTGTGACCAAAAACGAGCTACCTATGGACAATACCAAAATAAATGATCTAATGACTCTGCCTCCGCACAGCAGAAACTGCAGAGCTGGGAAGATTGTATCCCCCATATATATAACATTCGATTAGTTGCAAGAATTTTGTATAGTAATTTAAATTGAAAAATTCGAAGTTTTGAATTTGGCGTTGTTTTGCGTATCAATTCATAAACCATGTGCCATGGAATGGGTACATCGAAAATCTCTTCCCAACTATTTTGCAATTTATATGGCACAGCTGTCAGTTTTTTGGTCCTTAAATGAAATTGGTATATGTTTTTATTTATCACACTTTTCTTTAACCATTTATGTTCTTTAATACAGGGCCGACATACAAGGTCCTTACTTTTTTCCCCTTCTACTTGCCTCTTCCATTTTTGTGGTAATGCTGCAATTAATTGGTTGTAATTTTGGGTAGAGCAGACATTTTCATATGTCTGTGTTAGCTGCATATGTGACATCACTCCACCAGTCCTATTTATAATATCATTCACTAAAATTATACCTTTTTTTTATTCTTAGAAAAATACCGTTTTTTTAATCAATTACTATATTTGAATTTAACCACAATATTTGTTGTATTATTTGTTCTGTCTTTTCAGGTGGATTAAACTGAAATTGCAACCAGCTTTCTAAGGCTTGTTTAAAATATAAAGATATTTTGGAGATTATTTTCTTTTCAAACAACTGAAAGTGGGCAGGTGTAATCTGAATAAAGGGAAAAAGGCCCTTCTTGAACATAGGATGAGACATTCGTACCAATTTACTAGAAAACCAGTTTGGATTTAAGTATAACTTTGGTATGACTGATGCCTTTAGTGAGAGGTCTAATGCTTTAATATTTAATAATTTCTGCCCTCCGAATTCATTTTCATTATATAAATAGGCCCTTTTAATTGTATCTGGCTTGCCGTTCCAAATAAAATTGAATATTTTTTGTTCATATAATTTAAAAAGCAGGTCACTAGGTGTAGGCAAAACCATAAGCAAATAGGTAAACTGTGATATGACTAAATAGTTCATTAGGGTGATTTTCCCACAAATAGACAGGTATTTTACTTTCCATGGTAGCAAGATCTTATCTATTTTTGCTAACTTTCTATAAAAATGTATTGGAGTGAGATCATTTATTTATTTTATACCGAGTATGTCCACATTTCCGTCAGACCATTTAATTGGTAAACTACATGGTAATGTAAAATTTGCATTTTTTTTGTGATCCAATACGTAATATTGTAATACGTAACAATTATCATAATTTGGTTTTAATCCAGAGGATAGCAAAAGTATCTAGATCCTCTATCAGGCCGTGGAGAGACTCTAATTGTGGCTTTAAAAGAAAACATGAATCATCAGCGTACAATGACACCTTCGTTTTTAAGCCATGGATTTCTAATTCCTTAATATTATTGTTTGATCTAATCTTAACAGCTAACATTTCGATGGCAATAATAAATAAATATGCCGATAGTGGACAACCTTGTTTTACTCCTCTATGTAGTTTAAAACTTTCTGAGATGTAGCCATTATTTACTATTTTACACCTAGGGTTACTATACATAACTTTGACCCATTTTATCAGAGATTCCCCAAAATTGCAATATTCTAGGCATTTATATATAAACTCCAGTCGTACTTTATCAAAATCCTTTTCAAAATCAGCTATGAATACCAGGCCTGGTGTCCCCGATATTTCATAGTATTCTATTGTTTCCAGTACTTGTCTTATATTATCTCCAATGTATCGTCCATGTAAAAAACCTGTCTGATTAGGATGAATAATATTTGACAATACTTTTTAAATTCTATGCGCCAAGCATTTTGCTAGGATTTTTGCATCACAACACTGAAGTGTAAGAGGTCTCCAATTTTTTTCATGGATTGGATCTTTATATATACCATTTGGGTTCTGTTTCAGTAATAATGATATCAGACCTTCTTGTTGCGTGTCTGATAATCTACCATTATATAGGAGTGGTTAAAACATGCTAATAATGGTCCTTTGAGTATATCAAAAAAAGTTTTATATACTTCCACTTGTATGCCATCCAGCCCTGGAGTTTTCCCATCCTTAAAGGCCCCAATTGCATCAAGCAGTTCCTCCTCTGTAATTTAGCCTTCACATGAGTCTTTCTGTACAGATGTTAATTTTACATTTGGAAAAAAATCCATACAATTAGTTTCAGTTAGTGAAGATGGAGGAGCCTGAAACGAAAACATATTCTTAAGGTACTTTACTTCCTCTTTCAAAATATCATTTGGTGAATCATGCGTGACTCCATCATTTGTAACAAGTTTTAATAGATTTGTTTTTGAAGCATTTCTATATTGAAGATTGAAAAATAATTTGGTGCATTTTTCCCCATATTCCATCCAGTTCGCTTTATTTTTATAATATATTACATTGGATCTTTCTTGAATAAGTTCCTCCGTTTCTTTTTGTTTTTCATCTAACTTATTCTGTGCCTCTATGTTACCGTTTTTATTGCTATCTAACTGTACTGTTAGTCCTTCAATTTCCTTTGTTAATATGGACTCTTTTGATCTAAATTGCTTTTGTTTTTATAGATGAGTACTGAATTGCATGGCCTCTAAAGGCACACTTAAAAGTGTCCCATACAATAAGGGGATCTATGTTATGTCTGAAAAAGTCAGTAATAAATTCTTCTGTCCTAGTTCTAAACAATTTATCATCTAGTAGGCTTTGATTAAATTTCCAATATCCTCGCCCACGTGGAAGTTCTGTAAGAGTAATATATATGCCAATTATGTGATGATCCGACAGCATTCTGTCCCCTATCAACACTTATTTAACTTTTGGTGCCAGAGAGAATGGCATAAGAAAGTAGTCAAGACGACTAGCTTGATTAAGCCTCCGCCATGTATATCTCACTAGGTCAGGGTATTTAAGTCTCCATATATCCACTAATTCCAATATATCCATGACATTCATGATTTCCTTAAGTGCCTGAGGGTGATAGTTTGTAGTGTGATTTCCTTTCCAGTCCATAGAGGTATTTAAGACCGTATTAAAATCTTCCACCATAATAATAGAGTCTAGTGTTGCTTGTAGAGTTGATAAATTCTTATATATATTTTCAAAGAAGGTTGGATCATCATTATTCGGACCGTATAGGTTAATAAGCCATATCTGTTTATTGTCCAATAACATATTTAAAATAATCCATCTACCTTGATAATTTGTTTGGACAATTTGCACATTTGGATCAAAATTACTGTTAATTAAAACCATCACCCCTTTTGAATTTCTTTGCTCATGGGAGAAATATATTTTGCCCCCCAGTTCTTTTTCCACAAAACTTCATCTAAAATTGTTGAATGGGTTTCCTGTAAACAATAGATATTATATTCCTTCTCTTTTAACCAGGTAAATACTGATCGTCTTTTCTTATTATCTGCTAGGCCATTACAATTGTAACTGGCTATACTTATTTCACCACTTACCATAATGAGACAACTTTAAATTCTATTTATGAAAATATATGTTTGTAAACGTACCATTAACAAGTAACATGATGACTGAGTGTCTATATAGCTGTACCATGATATTTGCATTGCTACTAAGTAAACCTCCAATTGGTCCCTAGTATTCCACCCGCTAAAAGCCTTCCTCATCCCTAGTTGAGTTGTCATCCCAATGCCCGGCAGACCACCCCCCGATCCCCCGTATCCCATAGCCCTGAACAGACTGGGATCCATCCTTCGAAAAGAGCACACAGTGCCATTTACCGAATTGAAGTAAATCAATTGCCAAATGCATTTTCATCGCCCTCACCTCGATTTGTATTATATATAGCTGTGGATCATCCTCTACTGTCCCTAACATCTTTTACTCCTTCACAACAGTTGTGGGATACACACATACACCCACACACACTCAACCCTTTCCCCCCACACAACCATAAGCTCACATTCTCAACAGTTGCACCATCGCAGAGCCCAACTCAAGAAAGATCTTGATTTACAAATGCATTTACAGTTGCAGCTGCATTAGAAGGCCTGCAAGACCGTGCAAAAAATGTGCAGAAATTGAGAGATTTTATTAACCATTGTCACATCCTAGATGATGGAGGTGAAATGTACACCTTTTCCCTGAAACACCCACAATACAGTCACCCGTATTGACCATATTCCCAAGCATCTCCATGTAGTCAGACTTTTGATTTTGTTCCACCAGGGTCACAATAATATATCTCCTCTCTGAATATCCGAGTGTGACCCCCTGCCCATGGGTTACTGCAGCTAGTGTTGCCAGCACTGCCACTGCCTGGGTGGGGGCACCCCACCGGAATCCCCACCGGCTAGGTACAAGGTCGTCAAGGTTCTCATTAGCAGCTTTGAGAATTTCCTTGTGTAGTATGCTCTCCCTTTAGGGGGCTTTGGCTTTGCAGGACCAACCCTGCCAAGCAGGCTCAGAATCTTGAGGGGGCAGTGCTGCTCTCGGTCTCTGACCGCATTTTGGCTGCATAGAGACCACTTACAGCAGGCACATAAAACAGTTAGGGACTTCTCCTTAGTATCTGGGTCATTCAGGTGGGTGTCTAGGGTATAGGGTTGTGGACCGTACCATTAAATTAGGATCATAAATAAATAGGTATAATTTATTTTAAAAATGTAGATCCCCATGATAAGACAATAAGTAAATTAAATGTATAATTTATTTGAAAACTGTTCCACCATGATAGGACAATAAATAAATAAATAAGACGTATAGTTCATTATAAAAAAGTATATCTATCATCTTAACAACATTGAAAGCTCTCTCATACCCCGACTCACAGCAATATATTGGTTCTGGGATATGCAACCATTTCATTACTCACTCACTCAACTTTCCCAAACATAACAAATAAAATAAAAAGATAAACAAACACCCACCATCCACACATACTGTGCCTTCTGTTTACTTAGTTTTTGTCTTCACCATGTTGAATTAGTGCTTGTGTGTTCCAATTAGTTATATGTGAAGATATATACAAAAGCAATTTTTTTAAATTGTATTGTTACAATCCATAACCGGGCTAGAATTGTGTTTCATTATTTTCCTCGTCTATGAGAACTTTGTAATTTTTTAAATAACCATGGAGTAGTCTTTGTGTCTCTGAAAAACTGGTTATCAATATATAGTTTATCAATGACGAGAGCTACTCATTTCCCTTTTAATAATCTATTTTCTTTGAAAATTGGATACAGACTTTACGTCGTTCTGCAATTTCCTTCGGAAACTGATCATTCATGCCAATTTTGCTCCCAGCAAGTCTTTTACCCAGGTTTTTAACCATTATTTTATCTTTAAATGAAGCAAATTTGGCAACGATTGGGCGTTCATACCTTTGGCCTCTTTGTCCGAAGCGGTGTACATGTTCAAGTTGGATTTTGTCGATAGCTTCGCGTGGGATTTGAAGCGCTGTAAGGAGGAACTCTCTAACTACAGATTCAGGAACTTCCCCTTCTTTCTCCTGGATACCTGTAAGTACCAGATTCTCTCTCATGGTTCTACTTTGTACGTCCAGTAAGGCTTCTCTCAGAACGGTGTTCTCCTTTTTAATTTCATTCACTTCGGTTTCAATCTTGTTGACTGTCCCTTTTAGCTTGTGTGTTTCCTTCTCCAATGTCGTAGCTTTCTCATCACTCATCTCGAGGCCTTCAACTCTTTTATATCCTTACTAACTAATTCAAGTATAGCCAGTTTGTAAATTATTGATTTTAACAGATCGGTTTCGACCTTTACCATTCCCGGTGGTGAAAATATTAAATCTGTGTCTGTAGAAGAGTCACGTTTTTGTTTTGAAATCGGTTCCCCTGTCTTACTATCTGTCATGTTTGGGTGTTGCTTGTTTTCGTAATATTTGTCGATAAATGTCTCTAGTCTTAAGATTTGTTTTGTGTTATTATCCAGATTGAAGGTTATCACCCACCAGATTGTGAAGTGCAAATATTTTTGTCTAACTTAACAATATTGAATATTATGTTTTTATCTTGAGGTGCTCTACATAACTTCGTTCAGTCCGCCATCTTCCTACCTTGGCTTCTTGTTGCACTCACGTAACAGGTAGTCAGCCTGCACTCAGTCTCCTCGTGGAGTGCAATGTAATCGGCCACAATCGGTGTCCAAAAATGCCGATTACTGATTGTTATGAAAACTTGAAATCAGCCCTAATTAATCGCCCAGTCCGTTTAATCGGTCGACCTCTAGTTTGGACCATTCTAGTTTGTTGGTGATATGGACACCAAGGAAGTTGCAGAGGGAGGTGTTTAGTCCCAGCATCTTTAGCTTAGTGATGAGCTTTGAGGGTACTATGGTGTTGAACGCTGAGCTGTAGTCAATGAATAGCTTTCTCACGTAGGTGTTCCTGTTGTCCAGGTGGGAAAGGGCAGTGTGGAGTAAATAGAGATTGCATCTGTGGATCTGTTTGGGCGGTACACAAATTGGAGTGGGTCTAGGGTTTCTGTGATAGTGGTGTTGATGTGAGCCATTACCAGCCTTTCAAAACACTTCATGGCTACGAACGTGAGTGCTACGGGTCTGTAGTCTTTAAGGCAGGTTGCCTTTGTTGTTCTTGGGCACAAAGACTATGGTGGTCTGCTTGAAACATGTTGGTATTACAGACTCAATCAGGGACATGTTGAAAATGTCAGTGAAGACACCTGCCAGTTGGTCAGCACATGCCCGGAGCACACGTCCTGGTAATCCGTCTGTCCTCGCAGTTCTGAATGTTGACCTGTTTAAAGGTCTTACTCACATCGGCTACGGAGAGCATGATCACACAGTCATCTGGAACAGCTGATGCTCTCATGCATGCCTCAGTGTTGCTTGCCTCAAAGCGAGCATAGAAGTGATTTAGCTCGTTTGGTAGGCTCGTGTCACTGGGCAGCTCGTGGCTGTGCTTTCCTTTGTAGTCTGTAATAGTTTGCAAGCCCTGCCACATGAGACAAGCGTCGGAGCCAGTGTAGTACGATTCAATCTTAGCCCTGTATTGACACTTTGCCTGCTTGATGGTTCGTTGCAGGGCATAGCAGGATTTCTTATAAGCTTCCGGGTTAGAGTCCCGCACCTTGAAAGCGGCAGCTCTACCCTTCAGCTCAGTGCAAATATTGCCTGTAATCCATGGCTTCTGGTTGTGGTATGTACGTACAGTCACTGTGGGGACAAAGTCCTCGATGCACTTATTGATAAAGCCAGTGACTGATGTGGTGTACTCCTTAATGCCATCAGAAGAATCCCAGAACATGTTCCAGTCTGTGATACCAAAACAGTCCTGTAGTTTAGCATCTGCTACTACATGATTCCACATGTGTTATTTCATAGTTTTGATGTCTTCACTATTATTCTACAATGTAAAAAATAGTAAAAAACCCTTGAATGTGTAGGTGTGTCCAAACTTTTGACTGGTACTGTATATGTAGTAATATCTATTTGTAGTAGTATCTATATGTTTTTACACTATATGTAGTATATGTAGTATGTAGTAGTATCTATATGTTTTTACACTATATTCACACATTTTTCACATTTGTATTTTTTCAACAGAAATGATTGCTTATGAGAACCTTCATCTGTGTGTAAAATATTACTGCTCTCAGATTAGTAATTCATAGATTGTAGGTGTGCATTAAAATGTGTAACTTTTTTCAAAATGCTATATATCAATTCTTTAGCTCGAATGGAATGTTCGTATACTGTATATTTGACTGTGATATATGATTGTCTCACCTAGCTATCTTAAGACGAATGCTACTAAAATGTATAATGTAAATGTTTTGCATACTGTACAGATCTCCTATTACTGTATTGATTTATATATATTTTTTATATTGATGTCACAAATGTATCATTTGTAGATCTTTACAAAACAAAACTTTTCGATTGTTACTTTTGCCTGTGTAAAACCTAGCAGTACCAGCTATTTATTTGAGAATGAGTCAGAAATATACTGTAGTGTTTTGCAAAAAAACATGATTATTTCTCTCTGAAATTAAACCATCAAGTGATAGATTTCAATCAAATACATGTCTGTCATTGAACATCCCCATGCCATGATTAGAAAGGGAAACAATGGCATCCCGAGTGGCGCAGTGGTCTAAGGCCTCTAGAGATCCTGGTACAAGTCCAGGCTCAGTCGCAGACGGCCGGGACTGGGAGACCCATGGGACAGTGCACAATTGGCCCAGCATTGTCTTGGTTAGGGGATGACTTGACCTGCAGGGATGTTCTTGTCCCATTGTGCTCTAGCGACTCCTGTGGCGGGCTGGGTGCAATGCATACTGACACGGTCGCCAGGTGTATGTTGGTGCGGCTGGCTTCCTGGTTAAGCGGGCATTGTGTCAAGAAGCAGTGTTGCAGCAATGGGACAAGACTGTATCTACCAATTGGATATGATGAAAAAGGGGAACAAAAATAACAAATAATTGTTGCAAATATATATTTTTAAACAAACCAATATCTTTCATACAAATGGGGATGAAAGGTCAGAGTGCAGATGTCACAGATTTCATGTTTGTAAAATAATATACTGTATATTTTTTATTTTATTTTTTATTTCACCTTGATTTAACCAGGTAGGCAAGTTGAGAAAAAGTTCTCATTTGCAATTGCGACCTGGCCAAGATAAAGCAAAGCAGTTCGACAACATACAACAGCACAGAGTTACACATGGAGTAAAACAAACACACAGTCAATAATACAGTAGAAAAATAAGTCTATGTACAATGTGAGCAAATGAGGTGAGATAAGGGAGGTAAAGGCAAAAAAGGCCATGGTGGCAAATTAAATACAATATAGCAAGTAAAACACTGGAATGGTAGATTTGTAGTAGAAGAAAGTGCAAAGTAGAAATAAATAATGGGGTGCAAAGGAGCAAAAATAAATAAAATAAATAAATACAGTAGGGGAAGAGGTTGTGTTTGGGTTAAATTATAGATGGGCTATGTACAGGTGCAGTGATCTGTGAGCTGCTCTGACAGCTGGTGTTTAAAGCTAGTGAGGGAGATAAGTTTTTCCAGTTTCAGAGATTTTTGTAGTTCGTTCCAGTCATTGGCAGCAGAGAACTGGAAGGAGAGGTGGCCGAAGGAGGAATTGGCTTTGGGGGTGAGGTATTTGAATAATGCGCCACAGGATTCCACTGGCTGTTACGTAGGTGGGACGATTTGGTGCCACCTACCCTAGAGAGGTTAACCTCTTATGGCTAGGGTGCAGTATTTTCACGGCTGGATAAAAAACGTACCCGATTTAATCTGATTATTAGTCCTGCCCAGAAACTAGAATATGCATATAATTATTAGCCTTGGATAGAAAACACTCCAAAGTTTCTAAAACTGTTTGAATGGTGTCTGTAAGTATAACAGAACTCATTTGGCAGGCCAAAACGTGAGAAGATTCTGTACAGGAAGTACCCTGTCTGACCATTTCTTGCCCTTCTTTGTCATCTCTATTCATTACAAAGGATCTCTGCTGTTACGTGACACTTCCTACGGCTCCAATGGGCTCTCAGAGCCCGGGAAAAACTTGAATGACGTAATTCAAAGCCCTGGCTGAAACACACGAGCGCTTTTGCTAAGTGGTCTATCAGCAGACAAAAGGCTTAGGCGCGTGCACTGGCCGCCCCCGCCTTTCTGTTTTTCCCTCTTTTTAGCGATACGCAGATTCCCGGTCGGAATATTATCGCTTTGTTATGAGATAAATCGCATAAAAATTGATTTTAAACAGCGGTTGACATGCTTCGAAGTACGGTAATGGAATATTTAGAAATGTTTTGTCACGAAATGCGCCATGCGCGACCCTTATTTACCATTCTGATAGTGTCTAGAACGCACGAACAAAACGTCGCTGATGGAACATAACTATGGATTATTTGGGACCAAACCAACATTTGTTATTGAAGTAGAAGTCCTGGGAGTGCATTCTGACGAAGAACAGGAAAGGTAAGACCATTTTTCTTATAGTAAATGTGATTTTGGTGAAGGCTAAACTTGCCGGGTGTCTAAATAGCTAGCCCGTGATGGCTGGGCTATGTACTTAGAATATTGCAAAATGTGCTTCATCCGAAAAGCTATTTTAAAATCGGACATATCGAGTGCATAGAGGAGTTCTGTATCTATAATTCTTAAAATAATTGTTATGCTTTTTGTGAACGTTTATCGTGAGTAATTTAGTAAATTGTTAGTAAATTCCCCGGAAGTTTGCGGGGGTATGCTAGTTCTGAACGTCACATGCTAATGTAAAAAGCTGTTTTTTGATATAAATATGAACTTGATTGAACAAAACATGCATGTATTGTATAACATAATGTCCTAGGTGTGTCATCTGATGAAGATCATCAAAGGTTAGTGCTGCATTTAGCTGTCTTCTGGGTTTTTGTGACATTATATGCTAGCTTGAAAAATGGGTGTCTGATTATTTCTGGCTGGGTACTCTGCTGACATAATCTAATGTTTTGCTTTCGTTGTAAAGCCTTTTTGAAATCGGACAGTGTGGTTAGATTAACGAGAGTCTTGTCTTTAAATAGCTGTAAAATAGTCATATGTTTGAAAAATTGAAGTTTTCGGATTTTAGAGGAATTTGTATTTCGCGCCACGCCCATCATTGGATATTGGAGCAGATGTTCCGCTAGCGGAACATCTAGATGTAAGAGTTAACATGCATGAAACCATGGCTATTACGGTTACAGAAGTCATCAAAAGAGAGCACCTGGGGAGTAGGAGTGGAGCTAGGCACTGCAGGTCCTGGATTCACCTCAACATCACCAGAGGAGCAGAGAAGGATGAGGATAAGGATACGGCTAAAAGCTATAAGAATTGGTCGTCTGTGACGTCCGGAATAGAGAGAAAAAGGAGCAGGTTTCTGGGGGCGATAAAATAGCTTCATGGTATAACGTATAGACAAAGGTATGGTAGAATGTGAATACAGTGGAGGTAAACCTAGGCATTTAGTGATGATGAGAGAGATATTGTCTCCAGAAACATCATTGAAATCATAAGATGTCATAGCATGTGTGGGTGGAGGAACTGAGAGGTTGGATAAGGTATAATGAGCAGGGCTAGAGGCTCTACAGTGAAATAAGCCAATTAACACTAACCAGAACAGTAATGGACAAGGCATATTGACATTAAGGAGAGGCATGCTTAGCCGAGTGATCAAAGGGTCCAGTGAGAATTAGATAGCTAGCCGAGCCATAGGTAGCAAGCTGGTAGAAGATGGAGGGAGGTCTGTTTTTAGCCACCTCGTGCGTTTCCGTCTGTAGATTAGTGGGGTTCCGTGTGGTAGGGGGGACCAGTCCAATTGGCAAAATAGTTATAGTTATAGTGGCCCAAAAACGTTGTCCGATAGACCTATTCAGATAGCAGCCGATAAGATGGCTAACGATTAGCGGGCCGCAGATGGGCGTTCAGGTTACGTCGCGACGGAGGGGCCAGTTGGATAACTCCCTCGGGCAGATAACGTCGGTGGTCCAGTCGTGAAGGCCCGATGGGGCTCCGCATCAGCAGTAAAAAAAAATATGATATGACATCCACCCTGACTTTAGAGGGAGCCACATACACAACAGACACCTCATTAGGGCCCATATTCATAAAGCATTTCAGAGTAGGAGTGCTGATCGAGGATCAGGTCCATCCCTGTCCATTCATTATAATTTAAAAGGCAAAACATAGAGAGAGAGAGAGAGCGAGAGAGAGGAAATAGGGAAAGAGGAGAGTGGAGAGAGAGAGGGTAAGAGGGAATGTGTGGATAGCCTTTCTAAAGAACTGTTCCTTCTCCTTCACTATTCATGCATTATGCAGTGCTAGAGACAACACTGGTGATCAATCATGAATATGATACTACAAAACCATCTCAGTCCAAATCTGGTCGCCTGTGTTTAGCTCTCAGTTATGTAGATTTTCTGTGTGTGCGTGTTCTCTCATATGTAGGGATATTGATCACAGTGACACACAGTGCTCCTGGGGTTTCATTTGATTCGACTTACCACCCAAAATACATTATTGATCACATGTTGATTATCTCTGAAATCTCCATCCCTAACTACAACATTTTCAGACAAGATAGAACGGCCAAAGGGGGCAGTGTTGCAATCTACTGCAGAGATAGCCTGTAGAGTTCTGTCCTACTATCCAGGTCTGTACTCAAACTATTTGAACTTCTACTTTTAAAAATCCACATCTCTAAAAAACAAGTCTCTCACCGTTGCCGCATGCTATAGACCACCCTCTGACCCCAGCTGTGCTCTGGACACCATATGTGAACTGATTGCCCCCCATCTATCTTCAGAGCTCGTGCTGCTAGGTGACCTAAACTGGGACATGCTTAACACCCCAGCCATCCTACAATCTAAACTTGATGCCCTCAATCTCACACAAATTATCAATTAACCTACCAGGTACCACCCCAAAGCCGTCAACACGGGCACCCTCACAGATATCATCCTAACCAACTTGCCCTTTCAATACACCTCTGCTGTTTTCAACCAAGATTTCAGCGATCACTGCCTCAATGTCTGCATCCGTAATGGGTCAGCGGTCAAACGACCTCCCCTCATCACTGTCAAATGCTCCCTGAAACACTTCAGCGAGCAGGCCTTTCTAATCGACCTGGCCTGGGTATCCTGGAAGGATATTGACCTCAAACCTTCAGTAGAGGATGCCTGGTTATTTTTTTTAAATGCCTTCCTTACCATCTTAAATAAGCATGACCCATTCAAGAAATATAGAACCAGGAACAGATACAGCCCTTGGTTCTCTCCAGACCTGACTGCCCTTAACCAAAACAAAAACATTCTGTGCCATTCTACATTAGCATCGAACAGCCCCCGTGATATGCAACTTTTCAGAGAAGTTAGAAACCAATATACACAGGCATTTAGAAAAGCCAAGGCTAGCTTTTTCAAGCAGAAATTTGCTTCCTGCAACACAAACTCAAAAAAGTTATGGGACACTGTAAAGTCCTTGGAGAATAAGAGCACCTCCTCCCAGCTGCACACTGCACTGAGGATTGGAAACTCTGTCACCACCGATAAATCCACTATAATTGAGAATTTCAATAAGAATTTTTCTACGGCTGGCCATGCTTTCCACCTGGCTACCCCTACCCCGGTCAACAGCACTGCAGCCCCCACAGCAACTCGCCCAAGCCTTCCCCATTTCTCCTTCTCCCAAATCCATTCAGCTGATGTTCTGAAAGAGCTGCAAAATCTGGACCCCTACAAATCAGCCGGGCTAGACAATCTGGACCCTTTCTTTCTAAAATTATCTGCCGAAATTGTTGCAACCCCTATTACTAGACGGTTCAACCTCTCTTTCGTGTCGTCTGAGATTCTCAAAGTTTCGAAAGCAGCTGCGGTCATCCCCCTCTTCAAAGGGGGGGACACTCTTCACCTGCTAAAGACCTATATTTATCCTACCCTGCCTCTCTAAAGTCTTCGAAAGCCAAGTCAACAAACAGATTACCGACCATTTCGAATCCCACTGCATCCTCTCCGCTATGCAATCTGGTTTCAGAGCTGGTCATGGGTGCACCTCAGCCACGCTCAAGGTCCTAAACGATATCTTAACCCCCATCGATAAGAAACAATACTGTGCAGCCGTATTCATTGACTTGGCCAAGGCTTTCGACTCTGTCAATCACCACATCCTCATTGGCAGACTCAACAGCCTTGGTTTCTCAAATGATTGCCTTGCCTGGTTCACCAACTACTTCTCTGATAGAGTTCACTGTGTCAAATCGGGGGGCCTGTTGTCCGGGCCTCTGGCAGTCTCTATGGGGGTGCCACAGGGTTCAATACTTGGGCCGACTCTTTTCTCTGTATACATCAATGATGTCGCTCTTGCTGCTGGTGAGTCTCTGATCCACCTCTATGCAGACGACACCGTTCTGTATACTTCTGGCCCTTCTTTGGACACTGTGTTAACTCTTACATCTAGACGTTCCGCTAGCGGAACACCTCCTCCATTATCCAATGATGGGCGTGGCGCGAAATACAAAGTCCTCGAAAATCCGAAAACTTCAATTTTTCAAACATATGACTATTTTACACCATTTTAAAGACAAGACTCTCCTTTATCTAACCACACTGTCCGATTTCAAAAAGGCTTTACAGCAAAAGCAAAACATTAGATTATGTCAGCAGAGTACCCAGCCAGAAATAATCAGACACCCATTTTTCAAGCTAGCATATAATGTCACAAAAAACAAAACCACAGCTAAATGCAGCACTAACCTTTGATGATCTTCATCAGATGACACTCCTAGGACATTATGTTATACAATACATGCGTGTTTTGTTCAATCAAGTTCATATTTATATCAAAAACCAGCTTTTTACATTAGCATGTGACGTTCAGAACTAGCATACCCAATTTACTAAATTACTCACGATAAACGTTCACAAAAAACATAACAATTATTTCAAGAATTATAGATACATAACTCCTTTATGCAATCGCGGTGTCCGATTTTAAAATAGCTTTTCGGTGAAAGCACATTTTGCAATATTCTGAGTAGATAGCTCGCCATCACGGGCTAGCTATTTTGACACCCACCGAGTTTGGTACTCACCAAACTCAGATTTACTATAAGAAAAATTGGATTACCTTTGCTGTTCTTCATCAGAATGCACTCCCAGGACTTCTACTTCAATAACAAATCTCGGTTTGGTTCCAAATAATCCATAGTTATATCCAAATAGCGGCGTTTTGTTGTGCGTTCAAGACACTATCCGAAGGGTAAAGAAGGGTGATGCGCCCGGCGCGTTTCGTGACAAAAAAATTACAAATATTCCATTACCATACTTCGAAGCATGTCAAACGCTGTTTAAAATCAATTTTTATGCGATTTTTCTCATAAAAGAGCGATAATATTCCGACCGGGAGTCGTTGTTTTCGTTCAAAGACAGAAAATTTAAACATGGAGTCGTCTCGTGCACGCGCCCCCAGTCTCATTGTTCTCAGATCGACCACTATCCAAATGAGCTACTGTTTTTCAGCCATGGCCTGCAAAGTCATCATTTAACGCTCTGGCGCCTTCTGAGAGCCTATGGGAGCGTTAGAAAATGTCACGTTACAGCAGAGATCCCCTGTTTTGGATAGAGATGATCAAGAAGGCCAAGAAATGGTCAGAGAGGGCGCTTAAAACAGCGTTTTATTATGGCGTTGATGTTCACGAAATCGTTTCCCTCCAATACCAGCAGTCAAGTCATGACAACAAAATAATTAATTAATATTAGAAAACATTGGTAAAATATTATATTGTCATTCAAAGAATTATAGATTTACATTTCTTGAACGCAATGGACTTGCCAGATTTAAAATTAACCTTACTGGGCAATCACACTTTGCAATAATCTGAGCACCGCGCCAGAAAAATACGCATTGCGATACAGACTAACCGCCATGTTGGAGAGATCTAAAATCGAAAATACTATGTAAATAATCCATTACCTTTGATTCTCTTCATCAGATGTCACTTCCAAAGAATCCCAGGTCCATAACGAATGTAGTTTTGTTCAAAAAAGCTCATAATTTATGTCCAAAAACCTCCGTGTTGTAGCACATGATCTAAGCCAGCCGGACTTCACTTCACATCACGAACGGAAAAAATATATTTACGTTCGTTCAAACATGTCAAACATTGTATCGCATAAATCATTAGGGCCTTTTTTAACCAGAACATGAATAAAATTCAAGGCGGACCATTGGGTTCTCTTTTAAAACGTTTCGGAATGAGAGTACCCACCATCAACTCGCACGCCAGGTGTCTAATGGGCCATCGCCGTTCCAAAGCTCTTCTTCAGTCAGATCTCACTGTAGAAGACTCAAAACACTTTGTAAAGGCTGGGGACATCTTGTGGAAGCAATAGGAAGTGCCAAAACATTCCTCACCCCCTTTGCTTTTCAATGGTATAGGCTTAAAGTCAATTCAACACATCAGGTATCCACTTCCTGTCAGAATCTGTCTCAGGGTTTTGCATGCCAAATGAGTTCTGGTATACTCACAGACACCATTCAAACAGTTTTAGAAACTTTAGGGTGTTTTCTATCCAAACCTGAACAATAATATGCATATTCTAGCTTCTGAGTTGGTGTAATAGGCAGTTAAAAATGGGCACATATTTTTTCAAAAAATTCTCAATACTGCCCCCTATACCCTAACAGGTTAACTACCTTCCAGACAAGCTTCAATGCCATATAACTCTCCTTCCGTGGCCTCCAACTGAACTAAAAGACTAAAAGACCCTGCTAGGTAAAGTTCCCCCTTATCTCAGCTCGCTGGTCACCATAGCAGCACCCACCTGTAGCACGCGCTCCAGCAGGTATATCTCTCTGGTCACCCCCAAAGCCAATTCCTCCTTCGGCCACCTCTCCTTCCAGTTCTCTGCTGCCAATGACTGGAATGAACTACAAAAATCTCTGAAACTGGAAACACTTATCTCCCTTACTAGCTTTAAGCACCAGCTGTCAGAGCAGCTCACAGATCACTGCACCTGTACATAGCCCATCTGTAATTTAGCCCAAACAACTACCTCTTCCCCTACTGTATTTATTTATTTTTCTCCTTTGAACCCCATTATTTCTATTTCTACTTTGCACTTTCTTCTACTGCAAATCGACCCTTCCAGTGTTTTACTTGCTATATTGTATTTACTTCGCCACCATGGCCTTTTTTGCCTTTACCTCCCTTATCTCACCTCATTTGCTCACTTTGGATATAGACTTATTTTTCTACTATTTTTCTACTAGTGATGATGAGAGAGATATTGTCTCCAGAAACATCATTGAAACCATAAGATGTCATAGCATGTTCTTATTGACTGTATGTTTGTTTTACTCCATGTGTAACTCTGTGTTGTTGTATGTGTCAAACTGCTTGCTTTATCTAGGCCAGGTCGCAATTGTAAATGAGAACTTGGTCTCAACTTGCCTTCCTGGTTAAATCAAGGTGAAATAAATAAATAAAAATCTGCTGCTATGCTTTGTTGTATTGCCCTTTGTAGGGCATCATAATCTTGCTGGTATAGTTAATAAGCTGTCGGTTGTTCCTGAGTTGAAATTTCCCAGACAATTTGATTCCGAGACAATACAAGAGCCATTATCGATCTGAACACCTGCCAAACTACATTATGGTCCTGCGTGGCTCCGTTCGTATTGATAAAGCATGGCTCTTTAAACTCTAGGGTTGTGGATTTTATTCCAACTGGCGTCACCCATTCGAGAATGTATACACGCACTGCTGTAAGTCGCTTTGAATAAAAGTGTGCTGAATGCGATGTAAATGTATATAATTTATTTCACTGAGGGAAGTTTTGACAAAGAGAAAGTGAAATGACTGTAAACCAGGATATATGTTGATGTAACCCTAATGTAACATTTATGTAAGCCTCATAGCCTATATGTGTGAATACATAGTCGTACGGTAACTACAGCATTCCTTCTCTGTTGCTCTTGTTGTTGCTGTTGCCTAGGACTCTGCCATTAATAAAGTGTGCAGTAGAGTCTTGTTATGAAATCCATCTTCAAGGCACAGAGATTTTTGCTCCACTGGCGCATAAGAGAAGCCCATACTCTGGTCATTCATCAGCCCCCTGCAGTGTGTGTGTGTGTGTTTGCAAAACACTGCCTCACTCCTAGACCAGAGCAGGATAGCACAGTGGACCTCTAACGATGTGACACTCTCACAATGTGATGATGATGTGTGCTCTTTATCAGCGTGTGTGTGTGCCCCCGCGCAGTCTGTGTGTACAACCAAATATTTGAAAAAGTCAAACTCAGCATAAGAGCAAACTTAAAATGTCTTAAATTGTGTCTTAGCTTTGAAAGATGTGAATTATTAACCCTGACGGTTGATAATGAGGTTGTGTGTTGCCTCTTTCAGTGTGCTTTTCACTGCCGATTATATTCCAGCAGAGACACCTGCAGTTCACTCTGTGCATGAAGTCCACACGTTACATCACACTGTGGAGGCACTGGAAGCTTGCATACTATATAATATGTAACTACTGTAGAAGCAGTGGTAGGCCACATACCGTAGCCTCTCTATCACGGAGCATAGACAATACAAAACCATGCAAAATTAACCAACCGTATCGCTGGGAATATGTAGAATCAGGTCAGATAAAAAATGACATGAAATGATGCATGTGCATAGTGCAACATTTCCTCCTACAGTACCAGTCAAAAGTGTGGGCACACCTACTCATTCAAGGGTTTTTCTTTATTTTTACTATTTTCTACATTGTAGAATAATAGTGAAGACATCAAAACTATGAAATAACATATGGAATCATGTAGTAACCAAAAAAGTGTTAAACAAACAAAATATATTTAATATTTTAGATTCTTCAAAGTAGCCACCCTTTGACTTGATAACAGCTTTGCACACTCTTGGCATTCTCTCATCTAGATTTGAAAACAATGTAATTTTTAAAAATATATATAATTGAGTTAATAAAGCTACATACAAACACGCAGCTCCAAAATGCAGGTGTTTCTGCTTAGCTCAGTGCTTTCTGTGGTGGTGGGGCAGGCCAGCAGAAAATAGGAGCATTGTACCGTGATTGGCTCAGTGTTCTGACACTCATGGGGACACTACGTCACCCTGCTTTAGTAAGGGTAGACATCAATAATGTGAGCCCTTTGGGTCCTGCCATAGACTTAGATCAGAAGTGCCCTTCCAAGAAGGGTCAAGGTTATTGGCCACAGATAAAAATGACGTCAAATCACGTTATATCTACAGTAGCTTTGATTGGACTGATGTCAACCTCTTACTTTCAAAGTCTTAGCTAGCAGTCATCATCAGTTATCATCAAGTCGACAATCTACTAGCAAATCCGTTTTAATCCTTGTCATATGAAGAGAAATTATGAAGAGAAATTAATAGAAATTTGATAAAACGTATCGGTGCTCATCGGCCATTGGACATGAACATTACACAACAAGTTGGAAATCACAAATTCAACAATGAGTTGTTTGGAAGGAATCAGTGGCTAACTGCAAGCGTTGCAAAGAAACCACTAACGTTAGCCTGCTATTTAATGGAGTGGCTGTTTGCCAGAATGCCAGACTTTGATGACAAAGTTTGATGACAAAATATGCCCACAGAGTCCAAACTGTCTTCTATGCTATTGCATAAATTACGTAATATGCAAGGGAGAAATATATACTGAAGCTAAGAAAGTAATACTAAGTACATGTTGTGTAGTAAGCTGTTAATAGCCCATGTGCCTCACCCTAATAATTTGGTCTATTTTCACCAACGAGGTATAGTAAACACATCGTTCATGGCCCGGTGTGTGCTTTTTTTGGCTACAGTTTTGTACAGCTTTGACAGTGCTACTGATAGTAGTGGTGGCGGTTGGCTTGCACGTGCAAATTCAGCACACACAGCATTCTATAATAGAATTGTGTTATTTGATGGGTCAAATTAAAAGCTTAATTAACGTGTCAAATGGTGTTATATGAAGTGTATCTTTTTTGACACACAGACCCAAACAGCGTTCAATGTGCCTCACACTAATAATATGTTCTATTTTCACCTCTTAATTTCGCCTACTGTTCTAACTTGGTGGTGCACATATACCCTATAACCTGTTTAACAGAAATGTAATCATTTAATATTATAAGAGCTTTCATTGTTTGTTTATATGCCCCCTTTATTTGTCCTACAGTTCTGACTTGTATGGGGAGTACACTGTAAGAATGGCCCATGTTCTGAATTCTGTCACTGTATATTTCAAAAGTGCTGAACAAATAGTTATATTGACTATGTCCGTTTTCGCTTGTTCATTAATGTCATAATCAAAATTACGGATTGCCTCTTATCTGCTTGTCATCCCCTTATGCCATAGTTTGTACATCTCAATTGTCAGTAGAAACCACATTTGTTTAACTTAAGGTGTAGGGGGCAGTATTTTCACGGCCGGATGAAAAACGTACCCAAATTAAACTGGTTACTACTCTGGCTCAGAAAATAGAATATGCATATTATTATTAGATTTGGATAGAAAACACTCTGAAGTTTCTAAAACTGTTTGAATGATGTCTGTGAGTATAACAGAACTCATATGGCAGGCAAAAACCTGAGAAAAATTCAACCAGGAAATGGGAGATCTGAGAATTGTAGTTCTTCTTTTGAATCCCTATCGAAACTACAGTGTCTGTGGGGTCACGTTGCACTTCCTAAGGCTTCCATTGGCTGTCAAAAGCCTTCAGAAAGTTTTTTCATCATTCTCCTGTAACCGGGCAGAGAATAGGAGCTCAGTCAATGAGTGGACTGCCTGAGGACTAAGGACTTGGTGATGCGTGAGCCTGACAGCGCGCCCCTCCTTTTTTTTCTTCTGGAATGAATATGCTATTGTCCGGTTGGAATATTATTGCATTTTTACATTAAAAATACCATAAAGATTGATTGTAAACAACGTTTGACATGCTTCGACGAATGGTAATGGAACATTTTGACTTTTCGTGTCTCGAATTACGCTTGCGCATTATACCGTTGGATAGTGACCTGAACGCACGAACAAAACGGAGGTATTTGGACATAAATATGGATTATTTCGAACAAAAACAACATTTCTTGTGGAAGTAGCAGTCCTGGGAGTGCATTCTGACGAAGATCAACAAAGGTAAGAGAATATTTATAAAACTAATACTGAGTTTAGGTGACCCCAGAACTTGGCGGGTGTCTGTTTAGCTTGCTTTGATGGCGATGTGTGTACCATGTTTTATGCTGCTACTATGTTGTGCTGCTTCCATGTTGTGTTGCTACCATGCTGTGTGGTCATGTGTTGCTGCCATGCTATGTTGTTGTCTTAGGTCTCTCTTTATGTAGTGTTGGGGTGTCTCTCTGGTTACTGCAACTCGCTGATGGCTTGGCTCCCTGCTTCTGCCATCAAACTCCTGTAATTTATCCAGAACTCTGCATTCTTGGGAAGGTGTTCAACATTCCCAAGTTTTCCAATGTCCCCCAACTCCTCCGCACACTCCACTGGCTTCCAGTCAATTCTCCCATCCATTACAAGATAATGGTACTTGCATACGGAGCAGCAACAGGAACTGCCCCTCCCTTGGCAAAAATCTGTCGTTCTGCCCCTGAGCAAAGTATGTTAACCCACTGTTCCCTGAGCGCCGAAGACGTGGATGTCGATTAAGGCAGCCCCCCGCACCTCTCTTATTTAGAGAGGTTGGGTTAAATGCGGAAGACACATTTCAGTTGAAGGTATTCAGTTGTACAACTGAATGCCTTTTGCTTTCCCTTTCCCTACTTTCAGGCCATGCTCAAATCCTATACCCCAATCAGAGTACTCTGTTCTGCCACCTCTGGTCTATTGCCCCTCACTACCCTACAGGTAGTGAAGCTAGGACAGCAGAGTCCCTTCCCATCTTCCAAACACATCTGAAACCCTACCTCTTCAAAGAGTATCTTATAGATACACTATGCAGAAATTGCTCCTCCATTTCCTGGTTGCTAAAATTATAATAGTTCTCCTAATTTCAGTTTGTGACAAAACAAGCAAGTATAGTGTAGAGAATCATTGTACCATCTAAACCGCTGTAAAATACATTTTCCATTACCTAAAATGTTTGCAGCTGGTGTACAAAACCGAAAGTAAATGATGCAGAAACTAAACTTAAGAATGGGGAGCATAGAAATAGTGCACATAAAACAGAACTAATGCTTCTTAGACTTGCTTTCAATGAAATTTAAGCTTACTAGCTCTGACTTTGCTGATAGCTACTTTATTGAGGAAGAATGTACTTACTATGGCTGATATGTGGTTGTCCCATCTAGCTGTAAGGTCATGAATAGTCAAAATCATGTTTTTTTACAAAATTGGATGATATTTGAAGGAAACCAGATCAAAATATGATGACCAAAGCTTGAAAAATGACTGTTGCTTCTAAATTGATAAAGTTTGATCTTAAAGTTACTGGTCCCCTCCCCCATGTCAAACACTTTGATTCATTATTAAGGGGACAAGGTGACCACCCCTTAACTCTCATTTTAATACACCAATTTTAACATGATACTCTTACCTAGTTTAAATAAGTATTGCCTTCTAACCAACATCAAAGGCGTGTTTGCAGAGTTGCGTGGTTCACATAGCTAGATAGCTACTCTACTGGTGCCAAAATGTAACTTTAGTGTCAGAAAATATCATTAAAAGTTACCCTAGTCATCTATGGCAAAGATTCTTATGTTTCCCATTTCATCTAGTCTGGTATTAGCTAGTTACGGGATAGCTAGGTCGTCAGCCAGCATGGAACAAAAGGGGGGGAAGGGTCTTTCAAAACTTTGATGCAGTTGTCAAGTCAACACATCCGTCACTGCTGCTGTGAACCGCATCACAAGAGACATGCCAAACGCGAAATATATATTTTTTTAAATGATGTCATTGACACAAAATCAATGTTGTTTGAATTGCTTTGTGCATCACTAAATTTGCTTGACATTATTTTATTGTAACACTGCTCACTGCATCCAAGTTGCTTGACATATGCGTTTCAAAGAGCTGTCAGTCAAGGCAAGCTCATGAATTTAAGCTCCGCGCCCACTCAGCCTGTCTTTTCAAACTTCCTGGTTGTTAGCCATGAGAGAAACAGTACTTTTCAGAATGACTGTTCTGAATAAGATCGTCTGCTAAATGATTAAAATGTAAACATCATTTTTTGTTGAACCCTGTTATTAAACCCTTTGGAATGACTTTGAAAGCAACAGGGAGGGATACCATGTAAGCAGTCTATGGACATTACATGTTTTGGTTTAGTCTCTGTCATTGTTTCCACATGCTAATGTTTTAGCATTTGTGGCACAAATCCCATTGAAGTCATGGGATAGATAGAAGCATTTTTAAATAATCTATAAGTAGCATTGTGGAGCTTCACAATCAATTGTAGATACTTTTTGATGTTTTGGACAATTCTTATATCGGTCCCATGACTTCAATGGGATTTGTGCCACAAATGCTGAAACAGACTGCTTACAGGGTAAGGAAGCCAATATGTATTTTCGTAATTTGGGTGAACTATCCCTTTAAGAGATCTCGCACCCATTCTCACCGCAGCCCATTGGTAGTAGTCAGTAACCAGGTTTCCATCCAACATTTTTATGCGGATAATGTACATGTTGGCAAAACAAACACACACATTAATTACAGGCCTGATGGAAACAGAAAATGTATCGGTAAACTTTCCAAATGTCGACAACAAAATACACTAGAAGAGGTGGGAATATTTTGTGTTATTAAAAATAATGATGCGTCGTTGGAAATGTCGGTGGAAACGCTTTTATGCGCAAATGTTGATATAATCATCAAATCTAAGTAAATTTGGAATTACGGGATGACATGCTGTGTGGTCCTCCCACTACGACTCGTTGGGAAAGCATGCAGTTTATTATTATTATTAGGTAAAATGAACTTTACAGGGTGGTGAAAGGTAATGAGGTTGATGCTCCATTCCAATAAATATCGAGGGTCTTATTCTGGTGACATGATGCTTGGCTGTTTGACATATAAAAAATGATCTCACTATTTTGTCCATAATAATCTCATCATGTAGGCTATATGTATCTGCGAGCTGTTGGCTAGAGTGTTCATGTAAATACCAGAGTGGACACATTCGCTACGTATATAACTGAATGTGTTTTGTGAGAAAAGCATCAGTGAAGTTGAAAATACGATGGAAACCCAGTCAACGTTTAATTCGGTACATAGGAATTTAACCACAAAATGTATTTTTATGCGCACTACTCCATCAAGCACAGGCTTTTATATGAAGCAAGTCAATTTGATGGAAACCAATTTCTGGTGGGAAAATGTGCATATCGTTTTGAAAATCTGTCGCCAATTAGATGGAAACCTAGCTAGTGACAAATATCAAAGTTACGCAAGGCTGCACGTGAGACCAAATGAATAGCTGTAGATAGATCAACTCTCCAGTAGGAGGTGTTGCCCAGCCTATTGTTTTGTTTTTTGACAGTGGATATTGTACAAATTCAACATATTTTATACAAGCTTTGTCTGTGTTAAAAAATGGTTACCATGATGACTTAATCATGTGGCTGAAATTTCACCCTCAAAACAACAGATGATTACTTTCTTCAAATCCAATGTATTTTCCACTTTTCCACAAATTATGTTGAAAAAACGTTGATTCAACCAGGTTGTGCCCAGTTGGTAGCCTAACATGAAATTAGCCAAACACAGTAGCAAGTGATTGATTCTGGCACATGGCTTTGATAATAATGTTATAAATACTGGGGGTAGTCCTAATAAAGCATAGTTTAGGCATACATTTATGCATTAAGTGGGAACATGAAATGAAAACTGCCAAGCCACATCGTCACAATTTGTAATCATAGTCCTACATCTGGGAAACCGGTTTTATTTTCTCAGTACTTAGAGTAGGGGTGCAAATCAAGTGGCTGGTACATACAGTAGAAGGCAGATGGTCTGGCCCCAAGGTGCCTAACCCATTCCGGGTTTTCCACAATGCCGTGCTCAGCCCAAGCGCAGTTCCATGCGATCTGTGATGCAGCAGCAGCTCACAGACGGTCAGGTACAGGCAGCCAGTATAGACTGGGACTTGACAACCAGTGGACCTCCTGTCGAGTTTTCATTGGCAGAAGAGAAAGCTACTATTCAAAGACGGTGAATTGTATAGGATTATACCAGGGAGTGCTTGCTGTTTTCTACCAACACAACATAAGGTAGGTTAAATGCGCAAATTAATCAATCTGAGTTTGGTTTGTTTAATTGTAAGATATTGATATAGTTGTGGGCTATATTCCTAATTGTCTACAATTTACACTGAGTGTACAAAACATTAGGAACACCTTCCTAATATTGAGTTGCACCTCTTTTGCTCTCAAAGCAGCCTTCATTTTGTTGGGGCATGGACTCTGAGGTGTTGAAAGCGTTCGACAGGGATGCTGGTCCATGCTGACTCCAACGCTTCCCACAGTTGTGTCAATTTGGCTTGATGTCCTTTGGGTGGTGGACCATTCTTGATACACACGGGAAACTGTTGCGTGTGAAAAACCAAGCAGCGTTTCTGTTCTTGACACACTCAAACCGGTGCGCCTGGCAGCTACTACCATACCCCGTAAAAGGCAATTAAATATTTTGTTTTGCCCATTCACCCTCTGAATGGCACACATTAAAAACCATAATTTAACCGGTCTCCTCCCCTTCATCGACTCCAATTGAAGTGGATTTAACAGGTGGGATCATAGCTTTCACCTGGATTCACCTGGTCTAGTCTCATGGAAAAAGCAGGTGTTCCTAATGTTTTGTACACTCGGTGTGTATATGAATTGACTGTTACTATTGAATGCTGGCTTCTCTGATTTATAAGGCTCGGCTACATTACTTTATGTTGCATTTTAATTAAACACATTTGTGGGCCATTTTCTATGGCTGATATAGATGCAAGACACATTTTTGTTGTTGCAAATATTAAAACTAAAGGGTTAAGCAAATAACGCATTACATGAAGGTTTGCTTTTTGCAGTTATAACCCATGATATAACCGATTTGTTGACGTTGATTGCATCTGTTCACACACTATAAGTGCATCAACCCTTTTCAAGTAACTGTCAAGTTTACCATTTCGTTGAATTGCTTGTTAAGTCTTGCTTGTTTGGTCTATTGAGTGAAATTACTTGCCTTTCAAGTAATAGTTGAGTCCGTCCGCAGCGTCACCGACGCCCCACGAAGTAATGTGTGAGTGAGCCGAGCGCAGCGTTATGGGACGGTGAGACGCACCTTTACGAGGCAGCCTATGCATTCAACATGGTTGGTTGGGACAACCTATTGGGATACACATGGCTTCAGATTATTCCAATGTAGACCCTGTATTGTCGATTAGCTATTTTGTTATTTCCATCATTGAGCAAGTACAGTGGTGTAAAAAAAACTTTCCTGAACCAACACTTGCACCTGACCCCCCTCGTTGCTGACAGCTACTTTATTGAGGAAAAGTAACTTAAGTAAAAATATTTTGAAGTACTACTTAAGTCGTTGCAGTATCTGTCATTTACTGTACTATTTATATTTTTGAATACTTTCTCTTCTAAACCCCAAGGCATTTTTAACTCAAATACTTCTAGTAAACTGAACTCGGAGTCAATGAAAAGTCATTATTACTTAAAATGTTTATCTGGCACTGACTCAAAACTATATTAGTCACATCAACTACATTTTAAAGTTATGATAACAAATTACTTTCACTTGAGTCCTTTTCTATTAATGGCCGAGTGCAGTCCAAAAAAAAATCTTCATTTTATGTATACATTGAACAAAACTATAAACGCAACAATTTCAAAGATTTTGCTGAGTTACAGTTCATATAATGATATCAGTAAATTGAAAAAAATCATTAGACCCTAATCTATGGATTTCAAATGACTTGGCAGGGGCGTAGCCATGGGTGGGCCTGGGAGGGCATAGCATAGGCCCACCTATTTGGGTGCCAGGCCCAGTCAATCAGAATTAGTTTTTCCCCACAAAAGGGCTTTATACTACTCAGCTCATTCTACTATTTTATTTCAGCTCATGAAATATGGGACCAACACTTTGCATGTTGCGTTTATATATATTTTTTCCACACTGAGGTTGGAATAAAAATGTCAAATTGTGAAAATTATGATAATTCCCTTTTAGTGTGACAGCTGTTTGAAAAGAACGGCTGACATTTCAGCCTGTTGTGGTGGAATGGAGTTTTGGCCTGCCCGGTGACATCACCAGGCAGTAAATGAGTTAATAGATCAATAAGAAAGAGTTCCAAACCTCTCTGCCAATAACTGCTAGTTTTCAGGTTCCCGTCCCCACTCAGACCACTCCCAGATAGTCCTAGCAATATTCTTGCTTGAGAAATTGCGCTTTGCTAAGAAGCTTTTTTGTTTTATTTTAGATTATTTTAATTGAAAACAATCACAGTAATGTACTTAATTGTTACATAGAAATGATTTGATATTGAGATAAAAAAAAAACTGTTGCATTGGACATTCAATGTATCTTTACTTTTACTCAAGTATGACAATTGAGTACTATTTCCACCACTGAGCAAGTGGCGATCAAATAGACATTGTACTAATGGATTGTAGGGGCCATGCAAGGACGAACTGATATTAGATAGACCGCATTGATAGTAATTGATAAACACTCTACAAGGGTTCACAAGATTGTGAAGATGACACCGAAGAACATGGCTGACGTTTTACATTCCAACAACCAATTGTGCTATTTTGGTTTTAAAAAAGCATTTTGTGTAACTTATTTTTTTACTTATTGTCTACATAATGTTGCTGCTACCGTCTCTTATGACCCGAAAAAATAACTTCTGGACATCAGAAAAGCGATTACTCACCGCGGACTGGAAGAAACTTTTTCCTTTAACGAGTCCGACGAGAAGGATATCCTGCTTTCACTGGAACAGGCCCAGATCCACGCCTTTTGCGTGAAGAAAAGACGCTGGAAAAGGAGACGCAGATCGGAGATCCTTCTGAGATTCCCGGGGCGAGCGAGTAAACTCCCAATGCCTTCCATTCTTCTTGCTAACGTGCAATCATTGGAAAATAAAATTGATGACCTACTATTAAGATTATCCTACCAACGGGACATTAAAAACTGTAACATCTTATGTCTCACCGAGACGTGGCTGAACGAAGATACGGACAACATAGAGCTAGCGGGATTTTCCATGCAACGGCAGAACAGAGACGCTACCTCTGGTAAGAAAAGGGGTGGGGGTATGTGTCTTTTTGTCAATAACAGCTGGTGTGCGATGTCTAATATTAAAGAAGTCTCGAGGTATTGCTCGCCTGAGGTAGAGTATCTTACGATAAGCTGCAGACCACATTATCTACCAAGAGAATTCTCATTGCCTTCTATTTACCAATACAAAACAAAGCTGGCACTAAGACCGCTCTCAACCAACTATAAGGCCATAAGCAAATAAGAAAATGCTCACCCTGAAGCGGCACTCCTAGTGGCCGGGGACTTTAATGGAGTCAAACTTAAATCAGTGTTACCAAATTTGTACCAGCATGTCACATGTGCAACCACATTTACGCCACACACAGATATGCATACAAAGCTCTCCCCCGCCCTCCGTTTGGAAAATCTGGCCATAATTCTATCTTCCTGATTCCTGCTTATAAGCAAAAACTAAAGCAAAAAGTACCAGTGACTCGCTCAATACGGAAGTGGTCAGATGTCACGGATGCTAGACTACAGGACTGTTTTGCAAGCACAGACTGGGATATGTTCCGGGATTCATCCAATGGCATTGAGGAATACACCACCTCAGTCATCAGCTTCATCAATAAGTGCATCGATGACGTCGTCCGAACAGTGACTGTACGTACATATCCCAACCAGAAGCCATGGATTACAGGCAACATCCGCATCGAGCTAAAGGCTAGAGCTGCCGATTTCAAGGAGCGGGAAACTAATCCGGACGCTTATAAGAAATCCTGCTACGCCCTCAGATGAACCATCAGACAAGCAAATTGTCAACACAGGATTAAGATTGAATCCTACTACACCGGCTATGACGCTCGTCGGATGTAGCAGGGCTTGAAAACTATTACGGACTACAAAGGGCAACCCAGATGCAAGCTTCCCAGTGATGCGAGCCTACCAGACGAGCTAAATGCCTTTTATGCTCGCTTTGAGGCAAGCAACACTGAAGCATGCATGAGAGCACCAGCAGTTCTGGATGACTGTGTGATAACGGTCTCAGTAGCCGATGTGAACAAAACCTTTAAACAGGTCAACATTCACAAAGCCGCTGGGCAAGACGGATTACCAGGATGTGTACTCAAAGCATGCACGGACCAACTGTCAAGTGTCTTCACTGACATTTTTAACCTCTCCCTGCCTGAGTCTGTAATACCTACATGTTTCAAGCAGACCACCATAGTCCCTGTGCCCAAGGAAGCGAACGTAACCTGCCTAAATGATTACCGCCCCATGGAACTCGGTAGCCATGAAGTGCTTTGAAAGGCTGGTCATGGCTCACATCAACAGCATCCTACCAGACACCCTCGACCCACTCCAATTCGCATACAGCCCCAATAGTTACACAGATGACACAATCTCAATCGCACTACACACTGCCCTTTCTCACCTGGACAAAAGGAACACTTATGTGAGAATGCTATTCATTGACTACAGCTCAGCATTCAGCACCATAGTGCCCACAAAGCTCATCACTAAGTTAAGCACTCTGGGACTAAACACCTCCCTCTGCAACTGGATCCTGGACTTCCTGACGGACCACCCCCAGGTGATAAGAGTAGGCAGCAACACGTCTGCCACGCTGATCCTCAACACTGGGGCCCCCCAGGGGTGTGTACTTAGCCCCTCCTGTATTCCCTGTTCACCCACGACTGCGTGGCCAAACATGACTCCAACTCCATCATTAAGTTTGCTGACGACACAATAGTGGTAGGCCTGATCACCGACAATGATGAGGCGGCCTATAGGGAGGAGGTCTGGCAGTGTGGTGCCAGGATAACAACCTCTCTCTCAATGTGAGCAAGACAAAGGAGCTGATCGGGGACTAGAGGGAAAGATGGGCCGAACAGGCCCCCATTAACATCGACGTGGCTGTAGTGGAGCGGGTCAAGAGTTTCAAGTTCTGGTGTCCACATCACCAACGAACTATCATGGTCCAAACATACCAAGACAGTCGTGAAGAGGGAACCACAAAACCTTTTCCCCCTCAGGAGACTGAAAAGATTTGGCATGGTCCCCAGATCCTCAAAAGGTTCTACAGCTGCACCATCGAGAGCACCCTGACCGGTTGCATCACCGGCTGGTATGGCAACTGCTCGGCATCTGACCGTAAGGCGCTACAGAGGGTAGTGCGAACGGTCCAGTACATCACTGGGGCCAAGCTTCCTGCCGTCCAGGACCTATATAATAGGCGGTGTCAGAGGAAAGCCCATAAAATTGTCAGAGACTCCAGTCACCCAAGTTATAGATTGTTTTCTCTGCTACCGCACGGCAAGCTGTACCGGAGTCTAGAACCAAAAGTCTCTTCAACAGCTTCCACCCCCAAGCCATTAGACTGCAGAACAATTCACAGAAATTGCCACCGTACAATTAACATTGACCCCTCCCTCTCCCTTTTGTACACTGCTGCTACTCGCTGTTGTTTGTTACCTACGCGTAGTCACTTCACCCAAAGCACGGGGGGAAAAAAATGTATGAAATGAAATGTATGCATTCACTACTGTAACTCGCTCTGGATAAGAGCGTCTGCTAAATGACAAAAATGTAAATGTAAATGTAAATGTACATATACAGATTGGCTCAACTAGCCTGTACCCCTGCACACTGACTCGGTACCGGTGCCCCCTGTATATAGACTCATTATTGTTATTCTTATTGCGTACTTTTTATTATTACTTCTTATTTTTGCCTACTTGGTAAATATTTTCTTCTTCTTGATCTGCACTGTTGGTTAATAAGGCTAGGCGTCCCGCTAGCGGGACAACTTCCGGTGAAACTGGAGTGTGCTCAATTCAAATAAATGGATATTAAACATTTAGGTACATACAATTGTCTTATATTGGTTAAAAGCTTAAATTCTTGTTAATCTAGTTGTACTGTCTGATTTGTGGTTGGCTTTACAGCAAAAGCATGACATGCGATTGTTTGAGGACGGCGCCTCACATCAAAATATTTTTCCACCGGCACAGGTTTCATAAATTCACAAATAGCGATTAAATATTCACTTACTTTTTGAAAATATTCCTCTGATTTGTCATCCAAAGGGTCACAGCTACAACATGTAGTGTCGTTTTGTTAGATAAAATCCTTCTTTATATCCCAAAAAGTCTGTTTAGTTGGCACCATCGATTAGAGT
Source organism: Salmo trutta (assembly GCF_901001165.1). Classification (NCBI taxonomy): domain Eukaryota; kingdom Metazoa; phylum Chordata; class Actinopteri; order Salmoniformes; family Salmonidae; genus Salmo; species Salmo trutta. The sequence continues at coordinate 33,977,581 of NC_042958.1, forward strand.
AATCCACTTGTTCGACATGCAGAGAAAGAAATCCAAAAAGCTACCGCTAAACTTTGTTAACCTGTCTGGGGTATGTGGGACGATTTCGTCCCACCTACGTAACAGCTACTGATATTCCAGTGGCGCGATTTTTGAATCATTAGAAATACTATTACTTCAATTTCTCAAACATATGACTATTTTACAGCTATTTAAAGACAAGAATCTCGTTAATCTAACCACACTGTCCGATTTCAAAAAGGCTTTACAACGAAAGCAAAACATTAGATTATGTCAGCAGAGTGCCCAGCCAGAAAAAATCAGACAGCCATTTTTCAAGCTAGCATATCATGTCACATAAACCCAAACCACAGCTAAATGCAGCACTAACCTTTGATGATCTTCATCAGATGACACACCTAGGACATTGTGTTATACAATACATGCATGTCTGTTCAATCAAGTTCATATTTATATCAAAAAACAGCTTTTTGCATTAGCATGTGACGTTCAGAAAACGCATAACCCCCGGCAAACTTCCGGTGAATTTACTAACAGTTTGCTAAATTACTCACGATAAACGTTCACAAAAAGCATAACAATTATTTTAAGAATTATAGATACATTACTCCTCTATGCACTCGATATGTCCGATTTTAAAATAGCTTTTCGGATGAAGCACATTTTGCAATAATCTAAGTACATAGCCCGGCATTACAGGGCTAGCTATTTAGATACCCACCCAGGTCAGCATCCACCAAAATCACATTTCCTATAAGAAAAATGTTCTTACCTTGCTTGTTCTTCATCAGAATACACTGCCAGGACTTCTACTTCAATAACAAATGTTGGTTTGGTCCCAAATAATCCATCGTTATATCCAAACAGCGACGTTTTGTTCGTGAGTTCTAGAATGCTTCTTCCCGGTTTCGCGCATGGCGCATTGGCGTGTCAAAAATGTCTAAATATTCCATTACGTACTTCGAAGCATGTCAACCGCTGTTTAAAACCAATTTTTATGCCATTTATGTCGTAGAGAAGTGATAATATTCCGACCGGGAGTATGCATTGAGCCTAAACAGCCGAATAAAATTTCTCCTCAGAAGCGACTCATGCACGCGCATCACTCAAAGGTCCTCTGAGCATCCACTTACAAAAGGCGATAATATGTTTCAACCTGAGGCTCCCTCGTAAACCTTCAGTTATTTCGCGGGCTCTGAGAGCCTATTGGAGCCCTGGGAATTGTCACGTTACAGCTAAGATCCTTACTTTTCAATAAAAAGATGCAAGACGCACGACTCCTTGTCAGACAGGGTACTTCCTGCTTGAAACCTTGTCAGGTTTTTGCCTGCCATAGGAGTTCTGTTATACTCACAGACACCATTCAAACAGTTTTAGAAAATTCAGAGTGTTTTCTATCCAAACCTGAACAATAATATGCATATTCTAGCTTCTGAGTTGGTGTAGGAGGCAGTTAAAAATGGGAACATATTTTTCCAAAATTCTCAATACTGCCCCCTAGCCCAGACAGGTTAAAACAAGTCAAAATACGTTTCTTTTTAATCCTCAGATACCCTAAAATGTAATTAAACTATAATATTTCATACGGAAAAAGTATGTTCAATAGGAAAATGATATTAGCAGGTGCGTGTCCTCTTCGTCACTCGCGCATACACAAATTTCTAAGTCCGTCCCTGTACTAAAACTCATTATTCTTCCTCGTTTTTGGAAGAAACAAGCCTGAAACCTTGAACAAAGACTACTGACACCCAGTGGAAGCCATAGGAATTGCATACTAGATTACATTTTTTCCCTATACGTTCCATTGGAAGAGCATGGGCTCTCAAAAAAAAAATTATTGTTGGTTTTTCTTGGGATTTTCTCCTACCATATCTATTGTGTTATAGTCTCCTACATTATTTTAATATTTCTACAAACTTCAGAGTGTTTTCTTTCCAATGGTACCAATTATATGCATATCCTGGCTTTAGGACCTGAGCAACAGGCAGTTTACTTTGGGCACTTCAGTCAGGCGGAAATTGAGAAAAATAGACCCTAGCCTGAAGAAGTTTTTAAGGGCTTGTAAGTAAGCATTTCACAGTAAAGTCTACACTTGCTGTATTCAGCGCATGTGGCAAATAAAGTTTGTTTTGATTTGAAGTCAAGTGGTCTTGGTGCAGTTGATTTGTTTAGGTGTTTTTTCTTATATTGAATGATTCCATTTGTATAGAAAGAACAAGTCAATTTCTTTTTGGAATAAACATAATGAATTATGCAATGGTAGTGTGTGGGTTGCTTTTGTATCAATAAGTTCAGTCTGTTTTTCTGAACAACAGCAAACAAACTATGGGATTCTTGGACCAATAGCACCTTTAAGCCTACCGCAAGCATGGTGAAGGCTACATAAACTATATTTACAGAAGTATGTGGACACCCCTTCAAATGACTGGATTTGGCTATTTCAACCACACCTACTGCTGACAGGTGTATAAACTTGAGCACATGCAATCTCCATAGACAAACATTGGCAGTAGAATGGCCTTACTGAAGAGCTCAGTGACTTTCAACGTGGCACGTCATAGGATACTACCTTTCCAACAAGTCAGTTCATCAAATTTCTGCCCTGCTAAAGCTGCCCCGGTCAACTGTATCATTAAATGTGAAGACTGTTATTTTATCAAATCAATTCTCTAGGTTTAATTATTATGTGATTAAACCTATCATGTAAACATTAACTAGGAAGTAGGGGCACCACGGAAAATGTTAAGATTACAAAGTTTGAATTTTCCGAATATAACTTTTCAGATATTTTAATATCTGATCAATTAGTCTTCTATTAATGACTTATTATTATTTCCTCAATTCTCATTACTGAACTTTGCAAACCCTTGGATATCTGCACGAACCCTAGCCAAAATCATGAATCAGCGATATACAAATTGGCTTAATTATTTATTTACTAACTAATTAAATAATCACACAGAATTACATAACAAACAGTAGATATTGGTTACTAAAAAAAAAAAAAATATGATAGAAAAGTCCCTAGTGGGCTAAGCCGATATGACGGCTTGGTAGACAAAGCTAAGGGATGGGGACTGAGACAGAGCGGGAAAGACAAAATGGATTCACTACACACAGTCTATAATTATATTAATTGAAATGCTAATCCTTTTTCACATGATCGGCCCGCTCATTCGAGAATAATTGCAATTTATATATTTACGCCCATATGTCGTTGTTGTCTTCTCTGTTGGAATCCTCAATCGTCCTGTAGAGTTCATCAGAGTCTCTGGTTAACTTTCCCAGAAGTCACAATGTCTTTCGTTGTTGTAGGTGGCTAGAATGAATACTTCAGAGTACCATTCGGAAATGTTCTCATAGTATAGATGCTTCGGCGGTTGGCAGTATTCTCGTTCTAGATTTAGGTAGTTTCTAGCTGCAGACTAGTAATTCTTAGCTTCTAGAACTTACTCTTATTTTGTAGTGATCGATAGTCTCAGTGTTTAACAATTTCTAGCCATGTAGCCAAAACTACAGCTGTATGGTCTCCGTGGCCTATAGAATTGTAGCCATTCCAATGTGGGGACTCCTGTCCCGGTGTTCTCTGACTTCTTAACCATTTGAAACATCCGGCTTACCGTGGGTCTCTGGCATGAAATGTAAATTCGGCTCACGGGTGATTTTATACTCTGGAGAAGAAAAGAGCAGTTCCATTACATTACATTTTAGCAGACGCTCTTATCCAGAACGACTTACAGTAGTGAATGCATACATTTCATACATTTTTTATTTATTTTGTAATGGCCCCCCGTGGGAATCGAACCCACAACCCTGGCGTTGCACACACCATGCTCTACCAACTTGAGCCACAGGGAAGACCAAATGCTGACGTAATGACTATGCTCACGTGGGCGTGGCCACTGACTAGTTCATCTTTATTTGAAAATCCATACTCTCCTTTAGAACATCACAAATAGTTTCATGTTAAATCACATACGTTTCACAATATTTAGATGTAAACCTGACAGCTGGGAAATGTACACTTTAAGAGATGCAGTCATGTGTGTTTCCTGTCCTTCATGAAATCACCAAATGAAACACACTTGACATGACCGTCCCCTAAGTGTCCATGGACCATTCCCACATTCTCAAAAGTAGAAATATTGTTTAGTTCTCCCATTTTGGGGATTAGGAGTTTGCACTTAGAGAACTCTTTGTTCTGGTAGACTCTTTCAATACTGCATGGCAGTTTCTACCAGGTATTTATGACCTGTCGTAAAGTCATAAAACTGTGGAGAGAGAGTGAGAGAGAGAGGGGGCTATGATCATCCCCCCAGGGCACGTCATGACAAGTTCCAAACTGCCTCTGGAAGCAACGTCAGCACAAGAACTCTTCGTCAGGAGCTTCATGAAAGAGGTTTCCATAGCCCAGCAGCCGCACACAAGCCTAAGATCACTATGTGCAACGCCAAGCGTCAGCTGGAGTGGTGTAAAGCTTGCTGCCATTGGACTCTGGAGCAGTGGAAATGTGTTCTCTGGAGTGCTGTTTCATTCATCACCATCTGGCAGTCCGACGGATGAATCTGGGTTTGGCGGATGCCAGGAGAACGCTACCTGCCCCAATGCATAATGCCAACTGTAAAGTATGGTGGAGGAGGAATAATGGTCTGGGGCTGTTTTTCATGGTTCGTGCTTGGCCCCTTAGTTACATTGAAGGGAAATCTTACAGCATACAATGACATTCTAGACAATTCTGTACTTCAAACTTTGTGGCAACAGTTTGGGGAAGGCCCTTTCCTGTTTCAGCATGACATTGCCCCCGTGTACAAAGGGAGGTCCATACAGAAATGGTTTGTTGAGATCGGTGTGGAAGAACTTGCCTGGCCTGCACAGAGCCCTGACCTCAACCTCATCGAACACCTTTGGGATGAATTGGAACGCAGACTGCAAGCCAGGCCTAATCACCTAACATCTTGCTATTGTCGTGTCTTTGGCTATGCCGGATTAAGTGATATGACATGCTAACTTATAAAATGATTTCTCTGTAATTAATATTACCTGATTAAGCTAATCATGTAAATGTAATTAACTAGAAAGTCGGGGCACCACAGAAGAACGTTTATAGAGCCGTTATCTTCCGAATAAACTCTTAAAATACTTAGTAATATTTTACATCGATAGCAGTCAATATTAACCCTTATTTTCAGTCTCATAATGAAAGTTGTAAATTCTTGGTTATCTTCACGAACCCTGGCTAACAAGTTGAATCAGCAATACAAAATTGCGTTTAATTATTTATTTACTAAATACCTAACTAATCACACAGAATTACAAATACACAGAATACGAATGACGTCATACAGAAAACGTCCCGGTGGACGTGACCTGGTTACACAAAGGAAAGGGGGTTGGGCTTGAATGAAAGAGCGGGAAGACTTAGGAACGAAGAAACAGCAGCTATGCTATCGTAAATACATTATCTTATGCATTCTAAATTACCGCCCATTTGGAAAAGGAAAATGCAATAAATATTTACTCTGAGCTGCGCTTCGGTAGATTGGTCGTAGATGCCAACAGATCTTCCTGTAAACTCTTAAGAATGTCTCTGGTGGTAAATTGGATACGTGGTGGTATCTTCGTCTGTTTGTTAGACTGGATCCGTCGTCCGTCCTTTCCTAGCCCACGTTAGCAGCGGCTAACTCAACGGCTAGGAAGTATCACTTCTGTAGTGAATAAGCTCAAAGTTCATACCAGTTCATACCATAGCTCACGCCGAGGTTGGCTTAGTTCTTATATGTGTCCTTCTAACGTAGAGGCTGCAGACCTCCCGTACTGGAACTGGTGAATGTCTTTTCGTCAAAGGCTTACATAGTGGCAGGAGGTGTTTCATCGTTTATAACCCCTGTCTCTTCACAGGGTTGGACCACTGATCGAGCAGGGCACTTTCCTTATGAAAATCCAATTCTCTCATTTGGAAGCTAAAATTACATTTAATCTCCTAACAAACAATTTCAATATCAAACATTTCAATTGCATAACAATTCCTTGTGACTCTGATAACTAGAGGGTGTATACTTTCTCAGGTACAGTTTATGTTGTCCTGTCATCAATCATAATGTCCCAGATAACAACGAACCTGACATACATACTCATTACGTTATCAAGCATATTTCCAACTGGTTTTATTATGTAAATATGGTTCCTTTCCCCATTTGTTTGATGTTCCCAGACACTCTATATTTAACAGGACAGCAGTCCTTCAGTAGGGTCAGTAAGAGAGGGGAAGGGAGAAAGGTATTTATGGGGGGGTCATAAACCTTACCCACAGGCCAACGTCATGACACTATCATTTAGCCACATAATGCTCTTGTGGCTAAATGGAAGCAAGACCCAGCAGCAATTTTCCAACATCTCGTTGAAAGCCTTCCCAGAAGAGTGGAGAATGTTATAGCAGCAAAGCGGGGAACAACTCCATATTAATGTCCATGAGTTTGGAATGAGATGTTCGACTAGCAGGTGTCCACATACTTTTGGTCATGTAGTGTACAAGTAGCTTACTTCATATCAACATGAAGTCATTAGTACAACAAATATAAATATGCTGTACATATATGAACCAATTGTTCCCATTCTGCTTTATCCAGCCAGTCAGTTTGTCCTCTTTGTCAGCGTACATAGAGTATTGTTGCAGTAATCCTGCCCCCAACGACCAAAGATGAAGATCGAATAAGACTATCGGAGTGTATGGGGAAAAAACATTTTCAGTGGCCGAGGGTCCTAAGGGCTCAACCCCCCCTCTCTATAGCCCAGGCACGGCGCTACTCTGGGGCTAGGGGGTGCATTAGCTACGTCACAAATCTGTGTAGCCCCAGTTAAGCCCCCTCAAGCATTTTAGTATCCTTTTATTTTTAAATAAAGAAATATGTCAAAGTTAATAACCAGCCATTCTGTTCCCAATCCGATCCCTGGCTGAATGCTCGTGTCGCACGTGTACCCTATGATGTGTGTGTGTGTGTGTTTGTGGAGGTGTCTGGTGTGTGTGCACGTTAGGCTACGTTATGTGATCTAACTTCTAGCTAGCTAGTCGCCCATCTCACCCCGTTGCGATGGACCATTTTCTGATCAAGAGAAAAGTGCGGGTAGAAAATGAAAATCCAGACCCAGAACCTGTCTCCGAGGGGGCCAAAGAAGAAGCGGGAGACAAGATAGATGAGTTGGAGAGAGAAACTCGTGAGCCACGATGTAAGGGAGCACCAGAGCAGTACGTCGCTGATAGCTACTCCACAGCCACCGTTAGCTGCACCGTTAGAACAGCCACCATTAGCTGCACCGTTAGAACAGCCACCGTTAGCTGCACCGATAGAACAGCCAACGTTAGCTGCACCGTTAGAACAGCCACCGCTTCCTCTGATTTAAGCCAGTCACCTGTTGAAGAACCAAGGCGCCCTCTTCTTCGACGTTATCCAGCCACAAAAGTTGGACAGCAGGATCGCTACTTCAATCGTAGATGGTATGAGGATTACAAATGGCTGGAATATTCTCTTTCAAAGGACTGTGCATGCTAGTGTGGAGCATAAATATGCAATGACAGCATGGATTGAGTGGACCATTCGAAAATAGTCCAAGAGAACAGAGTATATATTGTTTTTATTTTTCCAGGTAAGTTGACTGAGAACACATTCTCATTTACAGCAACGACCTGGGGAATAGTTTCAGGGGAGAGGAGGGGGATGAATGAGCCAATTGTAAACTGGGGATGATTAGGTGGCCGCGATGGTATGAGGGCCAGATTGGGAATTTAGTGCAATGGGATCTTTAATGACCTCAGAGAGTCAGGGCACCCGTTTTAACATCCCATCCAAAAGACAGCACCCTGCCCTGGGATATTTTTTAGACCAGAGGAAAGAGTGACTCTTACTGGCCCTCCAACACCACTTCCAGCAGCATCTGGTCTCCATCCAGGGACTGACCAGAACCAACCCTGCTTAGCTTGAGAAGCAAGCCAGCAGTGGGATGCAGGGTGGTATGCTGCTGGCATATGAGAGCAGTTGTGGAGTCATTGTGTTACACTGCATACCAGGGATTTTCACAGAGAGGAGACAGAAAAGGACATGGCTGTCAACTAGGGAAACCTCTTTGAACTTTTACAGGTCATAGGCAAATTCAACAAAACAGTTGCATAGAAAAGCTCAGATAGTCCTAGAAATGCTAAGTACAGGCATCATGATATACAGAATGAAATTCTAGACATTATGGCAAATATGATTAGGGATCAGATAAGTGGTGAAATACAAGATGCTGAACTATTTGCATTGATGGTAGCTGAGAGTAAGGACCTCAGTAAAATGGAACAAGTGTCTGTGGTGGTGTGCTATGTAAAAAATGATGTAGTTGTGGAGGAATTACTTAATTTCACTCCAGCTGACAGATTAGATGCCGAGTCGCTTTTCGCTACAATCAAAGAGACTCTTAGTAAATGTAACATTGATCACACTGCCTCTATTGCTCAGTGTTATGATGGCGTTCACAACGGGGTCCAGGAGAAATTCAGAGAAGATGTCCCTCAGGCAATCTACATTCATTGCCACACACACAGTCCACCAATCCAACAGGTTAAGTGCACCAGAATGGCTGTGGGGTTTAGATAACAGGAAGACTATGGGAGCCTTGAAGTGCCCCCTCCAGCAAAATTGAAAGACTTAGCAGCTAGTGAGAGAGAAAGAAAGAAGGAAAGAGAGTGAAAACACTAAAACAAAGGGTGTCCTGTCCCTTTACAACGCAACACTCAGAAGCAACAAGACGCACAGGGACACAGTGGTCCCAACCAAACATATGATTAATGATTAATGATTAATCAAATGCTGTGTCACAAAAAAAGAGCAAAGCTCTGATCTACTTAGAAGTAAAGTGTTGCAGTGCCACCAAAACAATCTGGATTCTGTGGATGTCCAGACTGGCAAAGTTGGCATAGCATGGTGCTTTCAATGCCAAGGTTGTGGGTTTGATTCCCACTAGGAACACCCATATTTAAACGTATGCACGCACCACCGTATGTTTTCTGAGATAAAAGCGTCTGCAAAACGGCATATCTTATTATATCACTACTGACTAAAATGTGAAGAGTGTGTGTACAGTACAGAAGCCTTCTTTCCAAGATGACTTGACCTTTGACCTCATCATAAACGCCAGGAGTGACATGTCATGAGTAAAGGTTACAGCCATTCCCTCCGGACACATCTTTCTTCTTTAATAGTATCTCATTTAATATGGGCGATATAGACCCCTCAGGGTCTGACCTAGTAGTATAAACTTTTCAGTACAAACTTTACAGTAAAGGTTATTATGATATCACTTAGTGCTGAGCACGAATATTACCCACATACAGTTACACAAATCAGCAACCATTTCTATTTTACGTCATTGCTGGCTTCGGAGACGAGCACAAAACCCTTTAAAAAAAGTATCTTGGAGGCTCGGGAATCACCCAATTAAACCCAAACAACACAATACATTACGCAATACATTATTATGGAGTGAAAACAGGGAGACCAAAAACGGTTATTCCAGCCACATCACAGAGACAGAAATGGGGCAAAGAGAAACGAAAGAATGTGAAAGGGCAGCAGCTGTGGAAGATGAAATATTTTTTTAAATATTCAAAATACTTATCCCCCTACAAAGCATTCTCTGTAACCTGTGTGCATTGGATATTTTGGCATCACAGAAGACACTCAGGTTACCAGTTGACCATAGAATGGCTGCGATCCGCTAGTGAATTTAACTACACACTCTTAACCTAAACACACCCAGGGTGTCTTCAGACATGAAATTAGATTCAACTCTGATGAATGCAGGCAGCTTAGCTATCGAAATACTGATTTTTATTCAATGTATTGCATTGGAGACATAAGAGTGTGCAGTGTCCACAGACATCAACCACAAACCAATTTCTAATCAGGATAGGGACCTGGATGCACACAACCATCCTCATATTCCTGATCAGTGTGTAGCACAGAAGTGTAGCTGGCCAGAGACAGACGGATTCTGATTCCACTCTAGCTTTCTTTCCTGATCTCGATCCCAAAGGGAGATTCTCTGCTCTGTGTAATGCTGCCCCTTTGATTAATTACACAGGCCTGATCCTAGACCAGTTATGGAGTGCTCTGTCATGATGACACTGCAAAACATGGAGGATGAAGAAACAGAACAGCATTGACCCCCAGAGGACCTTCTGTGACAGTTCTGTTTTGTCCAATAACACCACCAGTAGTTGTGATGGTAATAGCGCCCATTGCAGCAAAACAGCCCATAGGCCTACATGCACAATGCAATTTACAGCAGGATGAATGAAAGCCATTGGGAAGCATGTAGAAGACCATGGAGAGGAGGTATCCAACCCAGTGCATCATTAACTGATAAGCCAGGCAAGATGAGAGGTGAGGAGAGTGGGTAATTGCTACATGCTACATCCCATGATGCCACAGCAGACAACAACATGCAGTGATAAGATGAACAGAAGAATGTTCCTTAACGGGGGAAGCAGATTGCACCTAGTGCTTAAGAGTGTTGGGCGAGTAACCAAAAAGGAGCTGGATCGAATCCCCGAGCCGACTAGGTGAAAAATGTATCGATGTGCTCTCGGGTAAGGCACTTAACCCTAACTGAGCGACTTACAGGCAGGCAGAACAGGAGGATTCCACAGATTGTTGGGGGAAATGGTTTGCCGCTCTCAGAGATAAGACACTGTTAGGAAGGCCTGTGTTCTGCTTCTCCGCTTAGAGAGGCGAGCTGGGGTGAACGGAAATAATTGAAAAGTATTATTAAATATGCTACTTGTTCTGGGCCAAATTAACTCAAACCGTGTGAAACCATGTGAATTACAATATGGCTGCTGTGTCACTCACTTCTTCCTCTATGTGAGTGCTCACCGTCTCTCTGTTACAGACACTGCGACAGCCCTGAATAACTACTGTATATGCATGTGACTGTTTGTTCATTTTCGCCTCATTTTGTTTTCCCCTTTCTATGTACTTATCTTTTGAGATTTTATCTGACATCCTGCTCTAGATTTTATCCATCCTTTAAATTTGTTTCATGTTTTTCTCTCCTCACTGTCAAAATAATATTTCCTTCTTCTGGGTTCAGTTCCTCCACTTAACGCATGCTGTCCTTGTCCTTTCAATAAAAGCAGATATGGCACAGATCACATTCAATATAAATTTAGATTTTAATTGAATTTGGCCGAAGAATATTCAACAAAATGTGACTCACCACCTGGATTCGGTCTTATGTAGCAACATTTTAATTTCTGTTTTTTACATTGGACAAAAGTAGAGATTCAGAGCTACAAAATGGTATATCACACACTGCATTTGACAATGAGAAAGTAATTCTGCTTTGAAAGTTGATCAACTTGTAAACTCACTTTTGAGAAAACCGTCTTTCAATGTTTTGGTACTAATATTGGAGAGCCCTTCTTTGTCAACACCCATTCAGCATTGTTCACACCCTCTTAAGCCTTAGCACCACCGATCTCTTTAAGGGTTGATCTGAGCGTTCTGTACTAACTTGCCAACTACTTCCAGACATCTAAGAGAGAGAGAACAGCTCACTGAACATTACTCGCTCGAGCAGAGCCAGCTGGTACAGTATGTTATCCAGAGCGTTGGTGACTGCAACTGTGTTGTCAGATTGTCTGTTGTCAGAGCGTTTCGCTTCAGAGCGCACACTGGACGTTCTGGCCAATATGTAGGTTTGTTCCGAAAGCTCTGACCTCACAACGACAGTCAAGCACCCAAGCTAACTGGCTAACATTGGCTAGCTACTTCCAGACAGATAAGGAGAGAACACCCCACTCTGACCATTTTACTCACCCCAGCAGAGCTGGTTTGGCAGTTTTCATGTTATCCAGAACATTGGTGACTGTAACTGTGCAGCTGGCAACAAATTGAATTATGCTTTGTTGACGACGTTTACTGACACAGGACATATTCAACGGGTGTTGAGCATTCAAACATTCATCAGTTATTCTGTGATCTGTCACACTAAGACTAGAGTCTTTTGTTAAGAAATGTAGCTAGATAGCTAGCTATGTAAACAATGAATCCCAACACACAACGTAACTTTAGTTAGCAAGCCAGCCAGCTAACGTTGGCTAGCTAGCTAACAGTACACTAACTTGAAATGAAAATACGTAGTAAAATTAGAGTGGAGTCTTTTATTAAGACATGTAGCTAGCTAGCTAGTTAGCTAGCTAAACAATGGACTATAATCACAACTCATGACATTACTACCCTGCATGAATTTGCAGGTAGCTAACCAACCAGGTTCTATGACTATAACTAATCAAGCAAATGTGTCAGAGATACGAAGAATAAGATCATACACATAATGTTAACTAGTGACCCAGCCAGCTAATGTTAGCTAGCTAATAGTACACTTGAAATGAAACCACTTTCTGTCAAAATTAGAAATGTGTAATATCTGAAAATGTAGCTAGCTAGGCTATCTTACCAGTATACATCATGATTGGACGCATCTCCTGTGTGATGCCATGCATGGTTGCCCTTAGTTTGACGAGGTAATCCAGACTGGTGTTTTCTACATCTCATTAGCTATCATACTCAAATTCCACTGATTTTAAAACTCCAGAAAGTGGAGAGCATACACATAACATTAGCTAGCGAGCCAGCTAACTGGTTTTAACTTGACATTAGGTTTATGCAGTTTTACTACGTGATACATTTTAAAAAAGCCATGTTTGACACTTTTACTTAGACATACTGACCAGCTCCAATAGACAGACGCGTGCTATATGGCAAACCAATCCAAACTCATCTCTCGGCATGTCCAGCCCACTCATTATCTTAGCCAATCATGGCTAAGGGGAAGGATGCTACTTTTTTCTGTGGCTAAACCAACTAGGCTCGTAATTTAACAATTTTATTGATATTTATAGATGGCTTACAAGTTTGATATTAAGGCACTTGAAAGTTCACATGTTCGAGAAGGCTTTTCTGCCCAAAAACACATTTTGATAAAAAAAATGTTTACGTTATAACAGCTCTCCTGTGAAAACGTGACTTGCAACATAGGACGAGTTTCCTGAATTGGGTCACAAATAGCTATAAGGCTAATACAAGTGACCACAAGGCAATGACAAAAACGTCTTTCACGTGCAAAGGTGAAAGACTTCAGCACCGGACAGCGCTCATGCACTGCATGGGCACTGTCCGGTGCTGAAGTCTTTCAGCAATAACAACACAATACATCCAAAATGCGACAACAACAAGAAGTGCATTTATTCCATATGCATAATAAGACAACTGTGCATTGGTAATAATGTTTCTGATGAAATGGTTGCTACAACGTCAGAAATGCAATTAATAATATCCAAATTCCAGCCACAACGAGAAGTGCAATGCATTTAGCCTATGCCTGTTAACTGTAAACACACTTGTAAAACAAACTGGCTATCATCACAATCTTAGTGATTATATTTCTATAGCAAACAAAAATAACTTGTAGGCCGATGATATACAGTTGAAGTCGGAAGTTTACATACACTTAGGTTGGAGTCATTAAAACTTGTTTTTCAACCCCTCCACAAATTTCTTGTTAAATTAAATTATTCTTCGCGAGGCTTTGAAAAACCTCCCTGGTCTTTGTGTTTGAAATTCATTACTCGATTGAGGGACCTTACAGATAATTGTATGTGTGGGGTACAGAGTCATTAAAACCTGTTGAGGACAGACGTTTCGCTAGCGGAACGCCTAGCCAATATCCAATGGAACAGCGTGGCGCGAAATACAAAAACCTAAAAAATCCTATAATTTCAATTTCTCAAACATACGACTATTTTACACCATTTTAAAGATACACTTCTCCTTAATCCAACCACATTGTCCAATTTCAAAAAGGCTATACAGCGAAAGCAAAACATTAGATTATGTTAGGAGAGTACATAGACCAAAATAACCACACAGCCATTTTCCAAGCAAGCATATATGTTACAAAAAACCAAAACACAGCTAAATGAAGCACTAACCTTTGATGATCTTCATCAGATGACACTCCTAGGACATTATGTTATACAATACATGTATGTTTTGTTCAATGAAGTTCATATTTATATCCAAAAACAGCATTTTACATTGGCGCGTGACGTTCAGAAAATATATTCCCACCAAAAACTTCCAGTGAATTTACAAAAATACTCATCATAAACGTTGACAAAATACATAACAATTATTTTAAGAATTATAGATACAGAACTCCTTTATGCAACCGTTGTGTCAGACTTTAAAATAGCTTTACGGAGAAAGCACATTTTTCAATATTCTGAGTACATAGCTCAGCCATCACGGTGAGCTATTCAGACACCTGCCAAGTTCGGGGCAACCTAAACTCAGAATTAATATTAGAAATATGCTCTCACCTTTGCTGATCTTCGTCAGAATGCACTCCCAGGACTGCTACCTCCACAACAAATGTTGTTTTTGTTCAAAATAATCCATAGTTATGTCCAAATGCCTCCGTTTTGTTTGTGCATTCAGGTCAGTATCCAAAGGGTAACGCACGAACACAAAAAGTCAAAATGTTCCATTACCGTTCGTCGAAGCATGTCAAACGCTGATTAAAATATTTTTTTATGGTATTTTTAATGTAAAATTGCGATAATATTCCAACCGGACAATAGCGTATTCATTCAAGGAGAAAAATAAAAAACAGTGTGCTCGCGGAACCACGCATATCCAATCCCTTTGTTGCCAGGCAGACCACTCAGTAACTGAACTCCTATACTCTGCCCAGTGACAGGAGAAGGCTCAAACCACTTTCTGAAGGCTTTAGACAGTCAATGGAAGCCTTAAAAGTGCAACGTAACAGCACAGATACTGTAGTTTCGAAAAGGACTAGAAAGAACTACAATTCTCAGATCCTCCACTTCCTGGTTGACTTTTTCTCAGGTTTTTGCCTGCCAAAAGAGTTCTGTTATACGCACAGACACCATTCAAACAGTTTTAGAAACTTCAGAGTGTTTTCTATCCAAATCTACTAATAATATGCATATTCTCGTTTCTGGGCAAGAGTAGTAACCCGTTTAAATCGGGTACGTTGTTTCATCCGGCCGTGAAAATACTGCCCCCTATCCATATCAGACTATAGTTTTGGCAAGTCGGTTAGGACATCTACTTTGTGCATGACACAAGTAATTTTTCCAACAATTGTTTACAGACAGATTATTTCACTTATAATTCACTGTATCACAATTCCAGTGGGTCAGAAGTTTACATACACTAAGTTGACTGTGCCTTTAAACAGCTTGGAAAATTACATAAAATGATGTCATGGCTTTAGAAGCTTCTGATAGCCAAATTGACATCATTTGAGTCAATTGGAGGTGTACCTATGGATGTATTTCAAGGCCTACCTTCAAACTCAGTGCCTCTTTGTATGACCTCAGAAAAAGAATTGTAGACCACAAGTCTGGTTCATCCTTGGGAGCAATTTCCAAACACCTGAAGGTACCACATTCATCTGTACAAACAATAGTACACAAGTATAAACACCATGGGACTACGCAGCCGTCATACCACTCAGGAAGGAGACGCGTTCTGTCTCCTAGAAATGAACGTACTTTGGTGCAAAAAGTGCAAATCAATCCCAGAACAACAGCAAAGGACCTTGTGAAGATGCTGGAGGAAACAGGTACAAAAGTATCTATATTCATAGTGAAACGAGTCCTATATCGACATAACCTGAAAGGCCGCTCAGCAAAGAAGAAGCCACTGCTCCAAAACCGCCATAAAAAAGCCAGACTATGGTTTGCAGCTGCACACGGGGACAAAGATCATACTTTGGTCTGATGAAACAAAAATAGAGCTGTTTGGCCATAATGACCATTGTGATGTTTGGAGGAAAAAAGGAGAGGCTTGCAAGCCGTAGAACACCTTCCCAACCGTGAAGCACAGAGGTGGCAACATCATGTTGTGGTGGTGCTTTGCTTTAGGAGGGACTGGTGCACTTCACAAAATAGATGGCATCATAAGGTAGGAAAATTATGTGGATATATTGAAGCAACATCTCAAGACATCAGTCAGGAAGTTAAAGCTTGGTCGCAAATGGGTCTTTCAAATGAACAATGACACCAAGCATACTTCCAAAGTTGTGGCAAAGTGGCTTAAGGACAACAAAGTCAAGGTATTGGAGTGGCCATCACAAAGCCCTGACATCAATCCTATAGACAATTTGTGGGCAGAACTGAGAAAGCTTGTGCGAGCAAAGAGGCCTACAAACCTGACTCAGTTGCACCAGCTCTGTCAGGAGGAATGGGCCAAAATTCACCCAACTTATTGTGGGAAGCATGTGGAAGGCTTTATGAAACATTTGACCCAAGTTAAAATTTTTAAAAGGCAATCCTACCAAATACTAATTGAGTGTATGTACACTTCTGACCCAGTGGGAATGTGATGAAAGAAATAAAAGTGCAATAAATCATTCTCTCTGCTATTATTCTGACATTTCACATTCTTAAAATAAAGTGGTAATCCTAACTGACCTAAGACAGGGAATTTTTAAATGTCAGGAATTGTGAAAAACTGAGTTTAAATGTAGTTGGCTAAGGTGTATGTAAACTTCCGACTTCAACTGTATGATAAACCGAGTAGCAGCAGTATACTGTACATGCTGATTGTATGTGAGTGCATGTGTGTAGAGTCCGTATAAATGTGTATGCATGTTATGTGTGTGTATGAGCAAATTAAGTGTGTGTGTTGGAGTGTCAGTGTGCGTGTGTGTGTGTAAAGTCCTGTGAGTGTGCATAATAAAATAAAATGCAAGGGTTAACTCAGATAGTCCGTGTAGCCATTTTGTTAGCTATTTAGCAGTCTTATGTCTTTGGGATAGAAGCTGTTCAGGAGCCTGTTGGTGTCAGTCTTGATGCATCGGTGCAGTTTGCCGTGTGGAACCAGAGAACAGTCTATGGCTTGGGTGGCTGGAGTCTTTAAGAATTTTCCG